>NC_069145.1:51791588-51793255 GCF_943734635.1 Anopheles cruzii
GTCACGCCTATCTTGGTCCTGATGAAAATTACAACACTATTCCTACATACATTTTCTCAACCCTATTTCGATCGCAGGTTTTCATCACTCATGAAATTTTGTAATGCGCGAAAAAGGTTTTAATCGCTTAGTGCAATGCCCGGACTATACGGTGCTTGCATTAAAACTTCCCAACCAAGCTCCCGGACTTTCTGGCAAGTCACTAAAGACGTGTGTAGAGACGAATGGAGCCCCGCGCTCAAAGTCTCTATAACTACGTCCACACTTGCAGTAAGTTGGGACAGTTTTTTGCTGTGCTGGCGTCCACACTACCGGTTTCTAGACGTCAAATCTGTGAGCTCCAGTGAGTGAAATGACAGTTCGTTTGTTTATGTTTTTAATTTGGCAGTTTATCATTTCATTCTGTTGCCAATTGCAGTTTTGCACCGAATAGGCTTCTTCGAATATTAAAATGTCTTTTAAAAATAATAAAAACAAATCTAAAACGCGAAAAATGTGTTTAGTTGGTGCGTCTGTGCTTGTTGCATACGCTCAGTATTTGGATGCTGAGCGTGTATCACGCCGTTGTTGGACGCGAGAGCTCTTCGCGGAGGCTTCACACCATGGATTACAATCGACCATGGATTTTAATCGACCAGCTACACCTGAACGATGGAATAGGGTTCGGGAAATTCACCAGAATGACCGCAACAGATTTTTGGCGCACCGCTTCCATTGGTAGCTATAGCTGGGCAGTGGTTCCTCAACAATTCCGTTATGGTTCGCCATTCTTTTCTGCGGATAACATGAACAACGACTTTTTCTTGTTCACCAAATTGTTCTTAAAATTATTTTCCGCATTTCGCACATAAGTTATGTTCCCGAGGACAATTTGCACTTATTTCTCAAATTCACAAACTTGCAATCAACGTAAACAACAGCTGACACCAAACTACGTTTACAAATAATAACGAATGATGCTTTCCTTCTCTTTCTATTGCCATCTTTGTCATAATCTGGTCCGCTCTCGAAAAGCTGTCAAAATTTTTGGACAGCCAAAAAAGCTGCCCGTACCAACTGTCAAATTGAAAAATATGCCCTCTCAACCAAAATCGGTACAAATAACCGATAAGCAAGAGGAACTCAACGGCAACTCAAAGTAGCTCACGGCAGTCCAGCAAAAATGAGTGAAAGTTGCTGGGCCTACATACATTTTTTCCCAGTTTCTGCAAGTGTGGACGCAGGGTAATACGACTACAACAACAACGACATGTGTGACATTCCGTTGTCCTGATGGATCACAAAACCTCTTCCGTTGGCCGATTTGGTCATTTCTGGTCTATTGCTAGCTTCGAACGGTGCAGTTGTTGAGAGTAGGGATCTGAATTTAGTATTTGGCTACACGGAAGAAACTCATAATAAACAATTCCTTTCACGTCCCACCATATAACCAGTAGAACGTTCCTAGCCGTTATTCTTGGTTTGGTCACAGGTTAGTCTGCTTCACCACGCTTAGACCACGACCGATTTCACACAGTTTTGTCGTATGTATTCCATTTCTCATTCCCAGTAACCCATCCGTTTACGAAATGGACCGCTCTTAAATGAACCTAAACTTGAAACTGTACGATCGATACTCTGCGATACGATACTGTACGATCACTCAAGCTATCTACCGAGAAAATAAT
>NC_069145.1:51793718-51805736 GCF_943734635.1 Anopheles cruzii
ATGAACCTAAACTTGAAACTGTACGATCGATACTCTGCGATACGATACTGTACGATCACTCAAGCTATCTACCGAGAAAATAATTGACTTCTTTTTAACCAAGCTAATATTAAAAACTAATTTCCAAAATGGTCAGTCTTCAACTCAAAGTATAGGAAAATTGGAAAAGCTCATTTCCACCTGGCATCAATCGGCCCATTTTTCGACCCACAATCGATATTATGTGCCCCCCCATCTTCGGAATACAAACAGACCTAGATGGATCAGACCAGCTTCGGGGATTTTCTAACGTCCTCCAAAATCTTTCTGCTCGGCGCGCAATAACAGCTGTGGACGTCGTCGCCCCTCAGAGTTGGTGGCATCACCCTGTGCGAGGCCGTAATATCGAGTATGTTCGAACAGACGAGTGGCGTCCAATGTGTCCAGATGTTCAAACACGTTGCGCTTATCTGCGTCTGTGTGAACACATTTTCCAAGAAGAACAACTTCACACTCTGGTGTCCTGGTGGTGAATTGGTTGCGGCGGACGCGGTAAACCTCATCGGCTCATCATTTTGCAAACCGCGTAATAGGAGGGGACACTCGGGGTGAAAATAAGAGGGTCATGCCGAGCATCATCTCGTTGCCATCTGGTGGAGCGTTTGCCCGTTCGGTTGGTGGTAGCTAACCAGTGGCGCAATTTGTTTGTGCGATAAACGAGGGGACAGATTGTCGCCAAATGTCGGGGTTGTTCGTAGAACTGCAATCGATAGTGGTTTTCCTGTTTTTCCGTCCCCTCCCAAGGCCACACTCTTAGGTGGTGCACCTTGCTGTGCAAATTAAGAATTGAAGTGGCGTACATCGGGGAGGATTGATGCGGAGAGTTCGACTATCGCGTGATTGATGGAATCGAGCCCCGACAGATGAAGAATTCATTCGAGCGCAGCTCTCGGTACGGAATGGATAGATCACCAAGAAACTTATCTAACTCCCTTTTCGAAACATCCACAAGAGATTTGGTCTCGACGAGCGACGACGACGACTCGGGAAAAGTTACGCGTCAAGATGACGCTGCGATGTCTACACAGATTGACGAACACAGAGAGGAGGAGGTCCCCGTTAGCCTGTCGGCGGGGGCGATGGTCCACACTGTCAGAAACAATTTGTCATCGCTCGATGGTTTTAGAAACACCGCGGCCGCCCCGGCGACGGCGGGTTCTGGTGTTGTCTCGAGGGATTTATAGTCCTCGCAGTACAAGTTTCGGGGGAGTTTTGTTTACAAAATTTGACGCAATTTCCTCTCGAAGTGGCCAGTAGTTTCTGCGCCCCCAGAAGGGACAGGGGGGTCTGCTGCTGCTCCGCCCACTGGTGATGGATCACCCTGTTCCGAGCGCCATCCGTCACTCGGCGGCGCAGGCGTTCTCCAAGTGCGATCGCGCGCCACACTAGTTTTGACACCATCGGAATGTGTGTCCTCGGGGACTTTTCTGTTCCTCAGAACACGATGTGGTCGACTGAGAGAGAGTGGGTGCGCTGCTGCTTGGTCGGTGGAAATGTTTTGATAGCACCGGCTTTCGAATCCTGATCCCGAGTTGGTCCCGAGACCGAATCGCCCGCACCCTGACTGGCGGTGGACGATTGATAAATAACTTCTTCGTCTCCGATTCTGGGAACGGACATAGTGTCGTCGGCATTTTCGCAGGTGTGTGGAACGCACGCCCCACAGTCGCTGGTGGGTGGAAAATCATTTATCGTCTGCCACCCGCCCCGATGCCGTGCTGTCTTCTCAGGAGGAGGGTTCCGCCATTTAATTGTCACTTGGCCCCCCGGCGTTTGGTGGAATGCTTCGAGCTGTAGATTGCCTAACACGCGGTGGCGGCGACACACCATCGGCCGGATTTCCAACTGTTTTTAATACCTCAATCACTTCTTCCCGCCGCCACAGCCAGGGCGTTGGGGTCCGCCAATCGGCCGCCGCCTAGGCTGAGGGCTAATAAAATCTTTATGGTTCCATTATGATTTCGTCCGGGGGGATCGAGTTTTAGCTTCGTTTCGGGAAAGGTTTCGCGTGGACCCCGGGGACACGTTGTGTGCGTAACAGAGTGGCGCAGGTCCCTCTAGAGTGTCGGTGGGTTTTTACGACCGGAAGATTTGGCCCTAAATCTTCCCGCGCGCGCAGCTCTCTATCTCTGGATTGATGTGTGGCGCACAATTTACATCTGAGTCTCGCGAAAGGTTGATTTGATGAGTTAATTGCTTCGTGTGTGTGTGTGTGTCCTGGCCAACTCTCACATCACATCTGCCAACCGGGCACCATCGGAGATTGGAAAGATTAGAACGTGCAGGGCAACAGTTTTGCCGTCAAGGACACCACCGGGTTTAGTTTAATTGGAGGGGAACACACACATTGGGTGACCATTCTGGTTCCGACTCTCTCTCTCTGTGGAGACCCCAAATCGCGGTGTAGGATGTGGGACCGAAAAGAGATCACGACCGACCGACCGAGAGATGTCCGGAATCGGGTCCTCGGGGTCTGGGGTCCGTAAATCACAACCACCACCAGCAGCAGCAGCAGCAGCAGCAACAGTGCAGTTCCATCCTTTTTTTCGGCACTCGGCTTTGAAGCGAACCCCAGGGTTTGAGGTCCTTTTTTTTTTGGGGTGTGGCGGCTTTCTGGCGCCAACAATCTTTTTCCCAACCGGCGGGGATCCCCAGAGACCCACACGCGGCGACGCCGACCAAGAAACGGTCGGCTGCCGACCGCCAGACCTATTCCTTCTCCTCCGGCGGAGTCTGGAGTCCGGTTTTGGGGTGGCAATACGCCGTATTTGCAAAGGGTTCGGGCTCTCTTCCTGCTGCATCCACAGACACACACAACCAACGTCCACTTCTGACTTGTGCTGCTGCGGCATCACCAAAGACCCGGCCCGTGGAATCTACATCCAAAACCGGTAAAGCTCTTCCGAGAAGCAATGGATGCGGACATCGAATCGGTCCGGGCCGGTAGCCGAGTCGAGAGTCTCGGGGTAAATAGGAGAGACGCAAGAGGGGGGCCTCCCAGATGGCGCCAAAGCATCCTCTTCTCTAACCTCTCACTTGTTTTCGCCGTAACCAAACCTAACCTTACCGGCCTGGCCTGGGGCCGTTCTTGGGATTACACATCTTCTCCCTGCTGCCTCGGTCCCTTCAACCTGCTGAACATCACATGGCGTCATCGCCGGCCCTTCCACGATGGCCACCCGGTGGCGGGGGTGGCACTTGGACGACGGGCATCCTCCGGACCGAGGCGCGCGCGTTAGGTTACAATTTATTTTCTCTACGTAGTCCGTGTAGCGATCCCGGCACGCAGGAAGCCGATAAAGTAAATATAAATACACAAACAAATTGGCCTGCGTTGTCGTCGTCGTCGCGGTCCTTGGCGTTGTGGCTGCAGCTGCTGCGGCTGCTACTGCTGCTGCGCTTTGGATCTCTGATCGATCGATTGTTGGAGCGTTGTTAGGCCGCGGACCAGGCTGAGTATTTTGCTGTGCAGTTCCTGCATCTTTTCGAAATTCGCACATAAAGCCATCAATAAACACACGCACGCACACAACGTGTTTATGGGTATGGGCGCCATTAAAGTCCCTGGGAAGGCAGGCATGCGAGAGCGCGGCCTCTCCAGGACGCGACATCTCAATCACGAGAAGAAGCTGGGTGGCGTCAGGAGTATTAAACACCGGACGGTGGGAAGGGTTTCCTAGTTTTCCCCGTTGCGTGCACCGTTTGTTTTCCGAATCGAAACCGATCGGAACTGAATTTGAATGCCGCGCCGGCTGCACTGCAAATTGCTTCACCAAATATAGGCGCGGAGACGTCACCGGCAGAGCGGAGCGCGCGAGTGAATATATTAGTGTCAGTTTAATAACGTAATGCAATTTGCACCCGTAATTGCTCGAGACGTATGGCCGGCCCGGGGGGGGGTTGAGAACGAGGTGACGACCCCGAGGCGCGCCACCTTGCGATGGGACGCCGCAATGACGCCGTGCGCCGTGTTTTGCGTGTGCTCGCTTTGGTTTTTGTGAAAAAAATCGAGCATCGTGCGGCCTTTTCTTCCTTGCGAGCCCCCCAGGCAAGAGGACATCGTCGCGCGGTTAATCGCGGAGTCGATGGAACGTTGTGTCTAGCGTTGGTGAGAGCGTTTGCGAAGTTTCAGTTCGATCAAATTGACACTTCGGCAAGACAGCCCCAAAACACCAGCTGTTCACCAGGTGGTAGTGTAGTGCCCGGTGTAAGGCCCCGTAGCAGCTGCTCAACTTGTTGATGATAGAACTGGATCTCTGACAACGAGTTCATATTGCATTCCGGCAAGATTACATCATTAATCAATCAGTCACAGACCACTCTAGATGTCCTAGTCTCTACTTCTGGGCACGACTTCCACCAACAGGCATTATGCTTCTTGCTTAAAATGTTCAAACAAAGAGAAAACATTCGATGAATGGTGGCTTGACGTTCTACTGTTGCTGTGCTAATGTTCTGTTGTTCAGCAAATATCAGGTCTAAAACACGAAAATCGATTTTTTCCCAAGAAATCAAATGTTTATTACATTGAAAAGAAAAATTCACTTTTATTCAAAGTATGTGCAATCGCTAGTTATGCATTTATGCGATATATATTTTTTTAAAACTTGGAACTTTATCAGACATATGGATCTTGACAAATGGGCAAATATTATTCAAATTTCTATATATCTCCCGCCTGGTGGGGCATCTCTTCTCGGAGCCGGCTTGCTCTGAAGACTTATTCCTTCTAACACACGCTCGTAGTATGTGGAGTCAACCCCAACCTGACATAAGAGTACAGCGATATTCCACATTGGGATTGCAACTATTTAATAAGTCTAAGGTATCAAAACGATTCAAATGAAAATGATTCGATTTAAATCTATTTAAATTATATATATTATGCCACGTGGCATTGAGTCATTTTATCTTACTTATAACTAATAACTAACAACATCTTACAACTACACAATAACTATGACGATTTCGGCTCAATTTTGAGAAAATCACGCACTTTTTCGATTTTGCTTCCAGTGGACCTAATGTCATACACTGAATGACTGAAAGTCTGGTTAGGATGTACCTTTCAAACAAATATACCCACATCAAGATGGCGCCACCAGAAATGGCCCTATTGAAATGGCCCCTATAGTCCTGTTTACTTTGAGACAGTCTGTGTAGTTAACTTTAAAAATTTCAAATAATTAGTTCTCGAATAGTTGGATGGATATCATCTATATTGATTAGGCCTTCTTTTGGTTTGTTAATTTCGAACGATAGTCTTTGCGCGCCAGCAAGGCTTAGGACGAGATTTGTTGGTGTTCTACAGTGTAAAGTAAGGATCATTTTGAGAATTTTATTTAGTCTGATTTGTATTGATTGGAAGTTAGTTTTGGAGCAATGCGACCACAGAGGAGAGGCATAGGTTAAGACAGGGAGGAAAATTGTTTTGTATATGAGGAGTTTATATGGTTTGCGATATGGTCTCAACTTATCGTCAAAGAAAGGTTCCAAACCATATTTATTTTACATTCGACATGAAATCATTTGCCTTATGTCAAAACAAGATAATGTTGCTAAAAAATCCCAACTAGGAGGACCAAATTGACAGCTAGAACCATCAGTTTAACAATTCGGTTTTCGAGTTTTCAGTCACCTGGTATTGTGATGTCGATCTTCGATCCCAAGATCACTTCGCATTCGCTGTTTAGGCATTGAAAGTGAAGCACATTTTCTTCCAACTGTTTAAACCCTTACAAATATCCCTTTTTTTGATTTCCTGTTGGCTGCCTTGCACACACTGATGTGTAAACGATTGCCTTTTCCGGTCGCGGGAGCTTTTTATGTTTCGTTTTACGAGTAAGATTTCTGCATTTTGTGTTGGTTTCCTTTTCTCACATTTCATTATTCCCCGTCCGAGTTTCGCGGGGTGTATGCCTCGAAGGAGCGGCGGCCGAATACGAAGCCGCTCTCTCGGTACTCGCCGCCGCCAGCCAGACGTTAGCATTCGTCGTCGTCGTCGTGGTCGTCGCCGCCGCCGCCAGGGTGTTGATCATTATCTCCGCGCCGCGCGAAAAGCCGAAACTGCATGCAAAATAAGTGCAGTGTCCTGCGTACCACCACCACCACCGCCATCGCGGGGAGTTGGTCCAGCAGCAGAGGGTCCAGCTGAGAAGCAGAGAGAGCCCCCATTGTGGCAGACGACAACATTCGGCGATTATTTATGAACACTGCGCCGAAATCTGACCTCGTCTGGAAGGCGGCGGTGTGGTGGGTTTTGGGCCGATGGAATGCGCCGTTGTGCTCCTCGTGCGTGTGCGGATGGTGGGCGATGGACCGTCGTCGTTGTGGGTTCGCCCAATGGTGGGGGGATCCTTGTGAAGACGATGGCTCAGGCGCAGGCATAAGGCATCGTTTTTTCGCGACGAAGTTTGCTGTTCGTTTTCGGTGGAACCGGGAAGTGACTACACAAAGAGGGTACCCTGTACTCTCGAGCCTCGAGACATGGGACCCGAGACCAAAGCACCGAGGATCCGGCTCTCTGGTAAAGGAGATATTCGGGAGCGCCAGATGGTTTCCAGTTTTCCGCGATTGTCTTTCCAGGAATAATCCAATACTTCGACGACCACGACGACGGGTTGTGGAGGGATCTCAATTTGGGCGCCGGTCACCGCAAAGCAGCAGACTGTCTCCGTTGCGGAGACATTCCTGTCCGCGAAGCACACCTCCTGAAGCTGTGTTTCGCGACTTATGCACTCTCCTCCGGTTCTTTGTGCCATCCCACTCTGACCTGTTGTTTACTGACCATTGGGTGCACTACATACGCCCCCCGTGGTTTGGAGAAAGAAATCCAATCGAGTAACGTTAGTGGCCGATAATCCTTGGCTAAGACTAACGCTTGAGACCAACGAGTTCCCAGGTTTGGGTTGGAGCGTGTGTGTTGGAATAAGTCTTCATAGCAAGCCGGCTCCGAGAAGCGAAGTCCCACCGGGCGGGAGATATCAGGTTGGGGAAAAAGTAATCGACGTTTTTGGCGTGAACTTCAAAACTTTATTTAAGATACTTCCAATGGTCCGATTTACGTCAAATATGCACCGTTTTGTTGGAAAATTTGTTGCCTTTTTAAAAATATCTTCATATTGCCTCTTTTATAGAAGGCTTAGTCGTTATTGGCGAAAAACTCGAGTAACCCTTTTTCACAATCCTTTTTTGATCTCAGTTTTTCATCACTTAGGAAATTTTGTAATGCGCGAAAAAGGTGTCATTCGCTTAGTGCAAGGTCCGGACTATACGGTGGATGCATTGAAACTTCCCAACCAAGCTCCCGGACTTTGTGACGAGTCACTAAAGACGTGTGTGACATTTCGTTGTCCTGATGGAACACAATTTTTCTTCCGTTGGCCGATTCTGGTGGTTTCTGGTCAATTGTTATCTTCGAACGGTGCAGTAATTAAAAGTACAGATCTGAATTTAGTGTTTGGCTACACGGAAGCAACTCATAATAAACGGTTCCTTTCAAGTCCCACCATATACCCAGTAGAACCTTTCTAGCCGTTATTTCTGGTTTGGCCACAGGTTAAGTTGCTTCACCACGCTTAGACCACGACCGATTTCACACAATATTGTTGTATGTATCCCATTTCTCATCCCCAGTACCCATCCGTGTAAGAAATAGTCCGATTCCATTCCGTTTGGCCAAAATTGCGCAGATAGAAATTCGCGCCATCATGTTTTTTGGTGTAAATATGGTGGCGCTCAAACGTCGAGCTTCTTTGTGAATCCAGATTTGCGCAAATGGCTTAAAACTGTCTGATGGTTAATCTTTAGCTCCTATCCGATGCTCTGACTACTAACATGCCGGTGAACATTGATTATTTCTGTGATTTTATCGACATTTTTGATGACAGGTCTGCCTGTGCGAGATGCATCTTTAACATAAAAAATAACCGAAACGGGTCAACGAACCCAAAATTAAACGTTACTAGCTTTTAAAATATCGAGACCATAAACACCATGCACAATTTCAGCGGCCTAGCATGAATTTTCGCCTTTATCGGACAAAAACTTTAAAATATACCGAATTTTCTCATCGTTGACCTCCATTGTTAACACCCTGTAACTCACAAACGAATGGAACAAACAAAAAACAATGAAAGCATTTTTTGAAGTGTAAAGTATCAGCTTTAAAACGAGCCTAAACTTGAAACTGTACGATCGATACTTCACGAGATATCGATCACAAAAGGCATCTGTCGTGAAAAACGTCGATTACTTTTTCCCCAACCTGATATATAGAAATTTGAATAATATTTGTCCATTTGTTAGTGTCACTTCGTTCCCATGGAGATGATGGCTTGTTGTGCCGTTGATTAGCGATTATCTGGCGCCGGAGCTCTCTGTTCTCGCACACCTTCGGCGACAGTAAAGCAACTAAGAGCTGTGCGACTCCGCGTCCTTTGGACGGCGGAAGACATTCGATTGATTGTGTCCGGATGGCTTCTGACTCCAGGCAAGGTCATGCCCAGCAGGCAGCAATCGCCAGTCGCATCCAGATTCATCCTCGCTGTCAGCGGGTGTGGGTTGTCCAGCCATTGTTTATACGGTAATTAACATTCGTGAGTTAATTAGCGGTGTGCAGCTGGCGGTGCTGCTGTTTGTCCAATGACGGCGACAACGAGTGCACGTGTCACAGGGGCGAAGGATTAACGTCCCGTGGAGCGGCCATCGTGTGCGGACACACGCGAAGTGAGAAATCGATTGCATCGAAATAGATTAGGCTAGGTGATTTGTAAAGCGGTAAAAGGATAACTGAAGTCACTGATATCGTTGTACTATGCCGTTCAATAAGTTTAAGGCCGACCAGGAAAACACATTTTTATGGTATGAAATACACTTTATTATTCAGTATGGTCTCTTTGAACATCAATACGCTAGTTCCAACGAGACTCCAATTTATAAATTCTATCGCTGAAGTGAAAAACTGAAAGGGATTTAAAATACGTCATGGCAGCTGTTATGACGTCATCTACTTTCCACAAAATCCACTTTATCCTTTCCAAAAGCTCTAAATGTTGCCGATAAAGTTGCATTCAAATGCGTTTTTGTTCTATTTTTAGCAAACGTGGTGCCCATTTTGCAAATAGCTTTGTACTGAAACCCAATACTTCTGTCCAAATATTGGTTATACTCCTCAATGCGATGCCTAGGCCTTATACTAAATCTCTTTCAGTGATTCGTCGATTTTCCAATACCATATACTGTATTTTTTCGTGTATCTGTGTTTTGACGTTTTTGACATGGATCGTCTTGAAGGCTTCTACGATCGCATTTAAACTCAGAAACCCCCATTTAATTCCTTCATTAAAGGTGAAAAGTCCGTATAAATTTTTAACATTCGATCATAGTTTTTCTTTGCTTTTAAACCTTTCAAAAATAAAAATTAAATCACTGCACAATACTTGATTTTTTCCGTTGTAAGAAATACTGTGACACTTCGATACCAAATGGCTTGTAAAAAAATATGTGACCGATTGAGAAATTAAACTTCTCATACGTTCATATGAAGAGTGTACCAATATAACAAAAAAAAATTAGCCCCGTAGCAGCACCCTCTGTTATCGAGGCTACGAACTTATTGAACAGCCTAGTAAGTCCTAGTCCCATCGATTAGGACCTTGAGCTGTCTCGCAGAATCAGAATTGTTTGATTGAATTTCTAGTTCGATCAACAACAATTGGTACGAATTTGCATTCGCTTGGCAAGGTTTTCGCGTCGGATGGGGACGGATTCCAGACACGACTTACGGTTACCGATGATGAAGCAAAACAAACCGCGAGGGGTCAGATAAAGGTACTCCCCCAGGTTGAGGGTGACTCGATTTGTTTGTTGTTGGGCGCTATGAACATTAATTACTCCCGGTTTTGCGCCTTACGGAATCGAAGCGTAAACAGGAAGAAAGTGCCATGGCAATCTAAGATGTCACGTTGTGTAGCAGTGTATGACAGGGCCATCGCTGACAGGGCCGGTGCACACCTGACACAGCGTGCCATGAAATTTACACTCGAGCTGAAATATTTTAATAATGTTTTGATTATGCGCGCGTTCATTGCGAGTCGTCGCGCGGCGGCCACATTTGTCATCGAGGATCGCCGTCTCCAGCCGAACCGAATTTGACCGACTGTCTTGCGGGGTGGTGGGGCCGAGTGTGTTGATGATTGTTCGCGGTTTATCTCCAGCCGCCGATCTTCACGCGAGACTCTGCTGTGCGTGCATTCCTTCCGAGCAGACGAGAGCGCCACCTTCTGAGCCGAGTCTCGAGCCGCGGGCGGCGGCTTCATTTGCATAATTTTGCGCGACAACTCGGCTTTCGGTTTTAACCATTTTTTTCTGTTTCCCGCGTTTCAAGCGGGTTTCTTTTGGCTGTCGTTGGGAGGGTGCGAATAGTAGCGGGGGTCGTCCTTATTGACAGCTGTCAATGGCGCCGGCGCGCGTAAAACAATGGCTGCCGTCCGGCCCGTGGAAGGCACTCCGATCGAAACCCACATCGGCGGGCGGGGGGCGGCTACGCGTAAACAAATACAACTTCTGGCGCGGGGTCCAGTTTGGTTAACCGCCGCCGCCGTCACCACCGCACGGTCACGAGACTAATTTGCTTCTCGCCGACACGACCGAGACCCGGGCGGGCGCCTTGCCCACGCGGAACAGATCCGGTTCTCGTTGCAAACTTCAAGCCGTTGTTGGCGCCACAACGGACGGTGGTGGTGACGTCGACCGAGACGCGCCGAAAGATCGCGATCTCGATGGAAGCCGTGCGAATATTTTGAACATTTTGAACATTATATACGGCCACAGACGAGTTTGTCATCGGAACAATTAATTAATTTTCGGTCTCAAAGGTGGTGTGTGTTTAGCAAAAAGGATACACGGGGCAAGGTAAACACAACATTCCTCCTAGCGTCTCTAGGGCAGAGATCAATAAATCTTCCGGCCGTGGTGCGATATTTCGTGAAACTGACGACGATTTTATATCAAAAACAACATTCCCGCGGGCCACTGCGTGAGGTTTCCACGTTTTGGGCTTGATTCTAATTTTCACATATTTTCATCGTATGTTATGAATAAAAAAAACTCCAAAACCGGTGGCTTGTTCTCGGTAGTTGTTTTGTAAAGTAGCTTAAGAAGTTACCGATTACAGCTCCGGAAGGGTTTTGGCTTCGTTTTTGTTTCCTTGCGACTTAGATAACATACACGGTGTTTCATCACGACCTATTGAAATGTTAAATAACTCCGCGATTTTTCAGTTATTTTTGACAAATCAGTCAAATTCTGAAACTTCAATCTATGCCTTTTTAGTCATGGATCAATTTACGATTAAACAGCGGGCTGAAATTGTAGCTCTCTACATTGAAAATAATCGTTCAACTATGAAAACTGAAAACTATGCGTGCTTATTAATAATGCCGAATTTTTTCTGACTTCTTTTTGCGGGGCTATTTGAAGACTAAGGTTTGTCCTAACCAACCATAGTCCGTGGAAGAACTGAAAGCTAACATCACAGCGGAAAATGCTGCTGTTACGTTGTCTATTTCCGAAATGTTGCCAAAAACAATGAAAAATGACCAAAAAAGGCCACTTTTTGTGTGTCTAATGGAGGCGGTCATTTGATCGATATTGTACTCTGGGTGAATAGTTAACAAACGGCATTCTATACCCTAAATAAATCTTGTTCATTGGTCAAAATCGACTGACAAATTGCGGAGTTGTTCAACATTTAAATAGTTGGATCGTGATGGAATACCTTGTATAAAATCCGAGCATCATCCGTCCGTTTCCTGACACACCCGAGTGCCGAGTTCAACCAGAGACATGGGCTCATTGATATTAATTCAAGTATATTTTAATTAGCTTTTAACTAATTGTTGCTGCAAAATATTCCGGATCTGAAATGATGACTAACGGCCTAATTTTGATTTCTTCTTCGGTGTCCAGGTGCAGCAA
>NC_069145.1:51805936-52045381 GCF_943734635.1 Anopheles cruzii
TTCGATCCCAAGATCACTTCGCATTCGCTGTTTAGGCATTGAAAGTGAAGCACATTTTCTTCCAACTGTTTAAACCCTTACAAATATCCCTTTTTTGATTTCCTGTTGGCTGCCTTGCACACACTGATGTGTAAACGATTGCCTTTTCCGGTCGCGGAGCTTTTTATGTTTCGTTTTACGAGTAAGATTTCTGCATTTTGTGTTGGTTTCCTTTTCTCACATTTCATTATTCCCCGTCCGAGTTTCGCGGGGTGTATGCCTCGAAGGAGCGGCGGCCGAATACGAAGCCGCTCTCTCGGTACTCGCCGCCGCCAGCCAGACGTTAGCATTCGTCGTCGTCGTCGTGGTCGTCGCCGCCGCCGCCAGGGTGTTGATCATTATCTCCGCGCCGCGCGAAAAGCCGAAACTGCATGCAAAATAAGTGCAGTGTCCTGCGTACCACCACCACCACCGCCATCGCGGGGAGTTGGTCCAGCAGCAGAGGGTCCAGCTGAGAAGCAGAGAGAGCCCCCATTGTGGCAGACGACAACATTCGGCGATTATTTATGAACACTGCGCCGAAATCTGACCTCGTCTGGAAGGCGGCGGTGTGGTGGGTTTTGGGCCGATGGAATGCGCCGTTGTGCTCCTCGTGCGTGTGCGGATGGTGGGCGATGGACCGTCGTCGTTGTGGGTTCGCCCAATGGTGGGGGGATCCTTGTGAAGACGATGGCTCAGGCGCAGGCATAAGGCATCGTTTTTTCGCGACGAAGTTTGCTGTTCGTTTTCGGTGGAACCGGGAAGTGACTACACAAAGAGGGTACCCTGTACTCTCGAGCCTCGAGACATGGGACCCGAGACCAAAGCACCGAGGATCCGGCTCTCTGGTAAAGGAGATATTCGGGAGCGCCAGATGGTTTCCAGTTTTCCGCGATTGTCTTTCCAGGAATAATCCAATACTTCGACGACCACGACGACGGGTTGTGGAGGGATCTCAATTTGGGCGCCGGTCACCGCAAAGCAGCAGACTGTCTCCGTTGCGGAGACATTCCTGTCCGCGAAGCACACCTCCTGAAGCTGTGTTTCGCGACTTATGCACTCTCCTCCGGTTCTTTGTGCCATCCCACTCTGACCTGTTGTTTACTGACCATTGGGTGCACTACATACGCCCCCCGTGGTTTGGAGAAAGAAATCCAATCGAGTAACGTTAGTGGCCGATAATCCTTGGCTAAGACTAACGCTTGAGACCAACGAGTTCCCAGGTTTGGGTTGGAGCGTGTGTGTTGGAATAAGTCTTCATAGCAAGCCGGCTCCGAGAAGCGAAGTCCCACCGGGCGGGAGATATCAGGTTGGGGAAAAAGTAATCGACGTTTTTGGCGTGAACTTCAAAACATTATTTAAGATACTTCCAATGGTCCGATTTGCGTCAAATATGCACCGTTTTGTTGGAAAATTTGTTGTTTTTAAAAATACCTTCATAATGCCTCTTTTAAAAGGCTTAGTCGTTATTGGCGAAAAACTCGAGCAATCCATTTTCACAATCCTTTTTTGATCTCAGTTTTTCATCACTCAGGAAATTTTGTAATGCGCGAAAAAGGTGTCAATCGCTTAGTGCAAGGTCCGGACTATACGGTGGATGCATTAAAACTTCCCAACCAAGCTCCCGGACTTTCTGGCGAGTCACTAAAGACGTGCGTGACATTTCGTTGTCCTGTGGAACACAAAACCTCTTCCGTTGGCCGATTCTGGTCGTTTCTGGTCAATTGCTAGCTTCGAACGGTGCAGTAATTGACAGTAGAGATCTGAATTTAGTGTTTGGCTACACGGAAGCAACTCATAATAAACGATTCCTTTCAAGTCCCACCATATACCCAGTAGAACCTTCCTAGCCGTTATTTCCTGGTTTGCCACCGGTTAAGCTGCTTCACCACGCTTAGACCACGACCGATTTCACACAATATTGTCGTATGTATCCCATTTCTCATCCCCAGTACCCATCCGTTTAAGAAATGGTCGATTTCATTCCGTTTGGCCAAAATTGCGCAGATGGAAATTCGAGCCATCATGTTTTTTGGTGTAAATAGGGTGGCGCCAAACATCGAGCTTCTTTGTGAATCCAGCTTTGCGCAAATGGCTTAAAACTGTCTGATGTTAATCTTTAGCTCCTGGCCGATGCTCTGATTACTAACATGCCGAACTTTGATTATTTCTGTGATTTTATCGACATTTTCGATGACGTGTCTGCCTGTAGGCTTTAACATAAAAAATAACTGAAACGGGTCAACGAAACCAAAATTTACTACTAGCTGTTAGAGTATCGGCACCATAAACACCATGCAAATTTCAGCGGCCTAGCTTGAATTTTCGCCTTTATCGGACAAAAACTGTAAAATATACCGAATTTTCTCTCGTTGACCTCCATTGTTAACACCCTGTAACTCACAAACGAATGGAACAAACAAAAACAATGAAAGCATTTTTTAAGTGTAAAGTATCAGCTTTAAAACGAGCCTAAACTTGAAACTGTACGATCGATACTTCACGAGATATCGATCACTAAAGGCATCTGTCGTGAAAAACGTCGATTACTTTTTCCCCAACCTGATATATAGAAATTTGAATAATATTTGTCCATTTGTTAGTGTCACTTCGTTCCCATGGAGATGATGGCTTGTTGTGCCGTTGATTAGCGATTATCTGGCGCCGGAGCTCTCTGTTCTCGCACACCTTCGGCGACAGTAAAGCAACTAAGAGCTGTGCGACTCCGCGTCCTTTGGACGGCGGAAGACATTCGATTGATTGTGTCCGGATGGCTTCTGACTCCAGGCAAGGTCATGCCCAGCAGGCAGCAATCGCCAGTCGCATCCAGATTCATCCTCGCTGTCAGCGGGTGTGGGTTGTCCAGCCATTGTTTATACGGTAATTAACATTCGTGAGTTAATTAGCGGTGTGCAGCTGGCGGTGCTGCTGTTTGTCCAATGACGGCGACAACGAGTGCACGTGTCACAGGGGCGAAGGATTAACGTCCCGTGGAGCGGCCATCGTGTGCGGACACACGCGAAGTGAGAAATCGATTGCATCGAAATAGATTAGGCTAGGTGATTTGTAAAGCGGTAAAAGGATAACTGAAGTCACTGATATCGTTGTACTATGCCGTTCAATAAGTTTAAGGCCGACCAGGAAAACACATTTTTATGGTATGAAATACACTTTATTATTCAGTATGGTCTCTTTGAACATCAATACGCTAGTTCCAACGAGACTCCAATTTATAAATTCTATCGCTGAAGTGAAAAACTGAAAGGGATTTAAAATACGTCATGGCAGCTGTTATGACGTCATCTACTTTCCACAAAATCCACTTTATCCTTTCCAAAAGCTCTAAATGTTGCCGATAAAGTTGCATTCAAATGCGTTTTTGTTCTATTTTTAGCAAACGTGGTGCCCATTTTGCAAATAGCTTTGTACTGAAACCCAATACTTCTGTCCAAATATTGGTTATACTGCTCAATGCGATGCCTAGGCCTTATACTAAATCTCTTTCAGTGATTCGTCGATTTTCCAATACCATATACTGTATTTTTTCGTGTATCTGTGTTTTGACGTTTTTGACATGGATCGTCTTGAAGGCTCTACGATCGCATTTAAACTCAGAAACCCCCATTTAATTCCTTCATTAAAGGTGAAAAGTCCGTATAAATTTTTAACATTCGATCATAGTTTTTCTTTGCTTTTAAACCTTTCAAAAATAAAAATTAAATCACTGCACAATACTTGATTTTTTCCGTTGTAAGAAATACTGTGACACTTCGATACCAAATGGCTTGTAAAAAAATATGTGACCGATTGAGAAATTAAACTTCTCATACGTTCATATGAAGAGTGTACCAATATAACAAAAAAAAATTAGCCCCGTAGCAGCACCCTCTGTTATCGAGGCTACGAACTTATTGAACAGCCTAGTAAGTCCTAGTCCCATCGATTAGGACCTTGAGCTGTCTCGCAGAATCAGAATTGTTTGATTGAATTTCTAGTTCGATCAACAACAATTGGTACGAATTTGCATTCGCTTGGCAAGGTTTTCGCGTCGGATGGGGACGGATTCCAGACACGACTTACGGTTACCGATGATGAAGCAAAACAAACCGCGAGGGGTCAGATAAAGGTACTCCCCCAGGTTGAGGGTGACTCGATTTGTTTGTTGTTGGGCGCTATGAACATTAATTACTCCCGGTTTTGCGCCTTACGGAATCGAAGCGTAAACAGGAAGAAAGTGCCATGGCAATCTAAGATGTCACGTTGTGTAGCAGTGTATGACAGGGCCATCGCTGACAGGGCCGGTGCACACCTGACACAGCGTGCCATGAAATTTACACTCGAGCTGAAATATTTTAATAATGTTTTGATTATGCGCGCGTTCATTGCGAGTCGTCGCGCGGCGGCCACATTTGTCATCGAGGATCGCCGTCTCCAGCCGAACCGAATTTGACCGACTGTCTTGCGGGGTGGTGGGGCCGAGTGTGTTGATGATTGTTCGCGGTTTATCTCCAGCCGCCGATCTTCACGCGAGACTCTGCTGTGCGTGCATTCCTTCCGAGCAGACGAGAGCGCCACCTTCTGAGCCGAGTCTCGAGCCGCGGGCGGCGGCTTCATTTGCATAATTTTGCGCGACAACTCGGCTTTCGGTTTTAACCATTTTTTTCTGTTTCCCGCGTTTCAAGCGGGTTTCTTTTGGCTGTCGTTGGGAGGGTGCGAATAGTAGCGGGGGTCGTCCTTATTGACAGCTGTCAATGGCGCCGGCGCGCGTAAAACAATGGCTGCCGTCCGGCCCGTGGAAGGCACTCCGATCGAAACCCACATCGGCGGGCGGGGGGCGGCTACGCGTAAACAAATACAACTTCTGGCGCGGGGTCCAGTTTGGTTAACCGCCGCCGCCGTCACCACCGCACGGTCACGAGACTAATTTGCTTCTCGCCGACACGACCGAGACCCGGGCGGGCGCCTTGCCCACGCGGAACAGATCCGGTTCTCGTTGCAAACTTCAAGCCGTTGTTGGCGCCACAACGGACGGTGGTGGTGACGTCGACCGAGACGCGCCGAAAGATCGCGATCTCGATGGAAGCCGTGCGAATATTTTGAACATTTTGAACATTATATACGGCCACAGACGAGTTTGTCATCGGAACAATTAATTAATTTTCGGTCTCAAAGGTGGTGTGTGTTTAGCAAAAAGGATACACGGGGCAAGGTAAACACAACATTCCTCCTAGCGTCTCTAGGGCAGAGATCAATAAATCTTCCGGCCGTGGTGCGATATTTCGTGAAACTGACGACGATTTTATATCAAAAACAACATTCCCGCGGGCCACTGCGTGAGGTTTCCACGTTTTGGGCTTGATTCTAATTTTCACATATTTTCATCGTATGTTATGAATAAAAAAAACTCCAAAACCGGTGGCTTGTTCTCGGTAGTTGTTTTGTAAAGTAGCTTAAGAAGTTACCGATTACAGCTCCGGAAGGGTTTTGGCTTCGTTTTTGTTTCCTTGCGACTTAGATAACATACACGGTGTTTCATCACGACCTATTGAAATGTTAAATAACTCCGCGATTTTTCAGTTATTTTTGACAAATCAGTCAAATTCTGAAACTTCAATCTATGCCTTTTTAGTCATGGATCAATTTACGATTAAACAGCGGGCTGAAATTGTAGCTCTCTACATTGAAAATAATCGTTCAACTATGAAAACTGAAAACTATGCGTGCTTATTAATAATGCCGAATTTTTTCTGACTTCTTTTTGCGGGGCTATTTGAAGACTAAGGTTTGTCCTAAGCCAACCATAGTCCGTGGAAGAACTGAAAGCTAACATCACAGCGGAAATTGCTGCTGTTACGTTGTCTATTTCCGAAATGTTGCCAAATACAATGAAAAATGACCAAAAAAGGCCACTTTTTGTGTGTCTAATGGAGGCGGTCATTTGATCGATATTGTACTCTGGGTGAATGTTAACAAACGGCATTCTATACCCTAAATAAATCTTGTTCATTTGTCAAAATCGACTGACAAATAGCGGAGTTATTCAACATTTAAATAGTTGGATCGTGATGGAATACCTTGTATAAAATCCGAGCATCATCCGTCCGTTTCCTGACACACCCGAGTGCCGAGTTCAACCAGAGACATGGGCTCATTGATATTAATTCAAGTATATTTTAATTAGCTTTTAACTAATTGTTGCTGCAAAATATTCCGGATCTGAAATGATGACTAACGGCCTAATTTTGATTTCTTCTTCGGTGTCCAGGTGCAGCAATGTCTAGCTCGTTGGAACGCGATTCCGGTTTCAACTCCGGCAGCTCCGAGCACGAAGACGACCTGAAGTCGTTGGACCAGAGCTCCCGGGATGGTCTGATCAGCCCGGAGAACAGCTGTGAGGACTCGATCGAGGTGAAGCTTCCTGCAACGCTGACGTCGGCGACTACCACCACCACACCTTCCGCTGCGGGCTCGCTCGTTAAGAACAAGCGCAAGAGCTCGGAACCGTTGCGCGTGGTAGCGGAAACGGAACTGCTGGCCCCGCTGAAGAAGCGCATCCGATACCAGGACTCGTCGACCAAGCACGAGGAGGACGAGGAGGAAGACTTGCGGTCGGTGTCCCGAGCGGCCGCTGCCAGCCCGTTCAGGCCGTGGGCTCCGGAAGGAACCGGACTGCACATGCCACCGCACCATACCTCGTCTCCATTCCCCAGTCCAGCCGATCTCCTCGTTCGTCATCCGGCTGTCACGACACTCCATCGGGCTCCGTTCAGTGCTACGAACTCGATCGAGCAGCTGCAACCGTTGGCGTTGGTGGCGAAAAAGAGCAACCCTTCCTCGAGCGAAGCCCATCAGGCGCTGCCCCGTCCGTCCTCTTCCCGGTCGACAGCGGAGTGCTCCTCCAACGCCGCTGAAGGCGATCAGTCTGACTTGGCGCACAAACTACACCTCCTGCAGGAGCATCACCGCCACTCTCGGTTGCACCACGACGTCCAACACCATCATCCACACCAGCACCACCTTCTGGGTTTTGTGGCCCCCCGTGGCGGTGCACCTACCTCGCTCGATGGCACCAACGACGACGGTGGCGGCGGCGACTCGTTGATTGTGGACAACGACGACGACACCAAGGCGTCCGGCTCGGGAGCGTTGTCGGCGACCCAATCACGAAACTACAAAAACATGACCCGCGAACGGCGCATCGAAGCGAACGCCCGGGAGCGGACCCGCGTCCACACGATCTCGGCCGCGTACGAGAAGCTTCGGCGGGCGATCCCGGCGTACTCGAACGCGCAGAAGCTCTCGAAGCTGTCGATCCTGCGCATCGCCTGCTCCTACATCCTGACGCTCAGCCGGATGGCCGGCGAAGACTACAGCGAGGACGCATCGGAGCCGTCGATCGCCGACTGCGTGGCGATGGTGACGCGCACCATTCAAACCGAGGGCAAGATTCGCAAGAAGAAGGACGACTGAGTGTGACCGTTGCTGCTGCTGGTGGTGACGTGGTTGCTGTGGTTGCGTGGTGCAGAGCACCAACCCGCCGTGGCCATCATCCAGCGTGGTGTCCAGCGAGTTCACCTACGCTTATTATTTATTATTTAACCGTAAACCAGGTTTCGATTTTGTACGATTTTATTGAGCAACAGCCAGCGAGGGCAGAGGGAGCCTAAGCCTTCAGCAAGCCGGGAGACCGGGTTTATTTGGATGAACAGGAGATGAAAAGCAGTACAAATACACACACAGGGGGCCTACAAACCGGAAGCTTAGGTGCAAATATTAGCGTATCAACCGCGATAGGGGCGGAAGGCAACAATTGCATGTATTCTCGCAGACCAGTTCGCGCCATTAGCTTTTTTGCAAGGCTCACAGGGGAAAGGAGAAGGACACGACAATAAGCGACCGCGACGCGAGGATTATTTAAACAGTTTGATGAACGGTGATATACACGACGAGCCACACACTCTGAGTACCAACTTCTGTAATCCTAAACCCCCGGCGGCGGCGGCGTGGCCAATGTTGTTCAAGTGCCATAGAGAAAACGGTTCCCTCGGCCGGTCGAAAGTGGGCCGTCGATGTTTAGCGCGTCGCGCACCGGATAGCCGAATGTGTGAAGATAGGATAAGTAGGCGAGGAGGCGGTGGCTCTGGCGACCTGTGAAACAGTAACAAAGTACAACCAACGAAACAGGAGTGTCATATTATTTACGCGAGCGCGCTGCTACCACCCGGAGACGCGCGCGAAACCCGACGACGACCCGGTAGAAGAAATAGTCCAGGGCGCGCTCTGCCCATAATGTGCCACGGCGTAAAAGTATCACGCCCCTGCTGCGGTGTTACGTCTGTAAGAAGGTGCAGCGCGCCTTTTCGTGTCCACATTAGTCAGGGAGAGAAAGTTGTGATGCGAAAACTCTCGCCCCGAGCATTTGGTGTGTTTGTGTGTGTGTTTTGTTTATCCATTGTTTCGCTTCTTAAGATTTTTTTAAGCCCAATAGTGTTACAGAGGTCTTCGCACGAAAACGCGGGGACTGATTCACACGGGGTGGGGAAGCGAGCCGCGCGCATCCTGAGTCACTACTGTGGGTGACGGGCGGCCACTTGCATCAAGTTTTCCTCTGGAAGGCCACTCCTGGCAAAGAATTCGTCACACGCACAAGTCAAAACCACAAATATTCTGCGCTGCGATTTACTTACTTTAAAGGAAGGGGCGGAAGTCCACATCGTTTGGTTTAACGTTTAAGTTGATCCACTAGCTAAGCAGGCGCTGCGCAGTAGTAGTAGGCTTAAGATGGGTTGTTTTACAATTACATTTTCGCTACACAGGAGCGCAGCAGGCCTCCGTGTGTGTCCGTAGTAGGCTGTAAGGGAAGAAATATACAAATATTGTGATCGGAACTGTGGACTAAATCGGAGGCGACGAAAGCCGAAATAAAACCGATGGAATGATGAGAATGAACGTCGTATACATCGCGCATGTATTAAAACAATATTTTTGTAATCAAACTTGTGAAAAACTAAACGCTTTCTATTTATTGGGTCTGGGTTGGGAGTGTTGGTTGATGACAATTGACGCTCTGGCGGAAAACCGCGGACGAAAAGGGTCTTATCGTAAGGGTTCGGTTCGGACTAACATCGTAGTAGCCGTAGCGCTACCGCTCGCTATTTTACCTAAAGGTAGCAAAAACAATTCAGCAAAATGGCACACTACAGTGTTGCATAATCAAACGACCCACGGAGCGGCACGGCAAGAGGTGGTCAAAGTTTATCAGCACAGTTGGCGAACGTGGATCGATCCGCTCTGTGCAAACCTTCCCGAGCGCCAGTTGGCGGTGCACCACTATCGTGGAGGGATGTTGGGCTGGACCGATTGTAAAAACTTCGTCAAACAACACCATCGGCCATCGATAATAAACGTCATGCTAGTGTGTATATAGTCTATGCTCATATTTGGCCGCTTATCGGGGAGCGGCTTCGAAAACACCTGTTACGCGACGTTGCTGCACCAGACTCGACCCATCGGGGACCTATCTACTTGACGGGTTGCTGCGATTGTTGTGATATAAACGTGTAGTTGATCAGCGAGACGCAATTCTAGAACCGAATCCGGCGGAAGAGCTGGATCCAGGCGATCTTCCAAAAGACCAGAATCTGGAGCGTTAATCGCATATTGCTGCCATTATCTTCGGGCTTCAGGGGAAGCTACGGACCTTGCTGCTGCGGAGGGTCGTGCTTTTAACCAGCTGTGCCACCACCACCACCACCAACTATTGGGGCGGCTCTATCAGGGGCCAGGTGTGATAAGTCCCAGGCGCGCGAAAGTCGCGATTTTAAAACGAGGGAACCGAATGGAGGGGGGCACCCATCCACCTACAGGAGTACGCCGATAAGCCTGCGACAGCAGAGTGTGTTGGGAGTGGAACACTTGCGCACACGTTATCGTTCCCTTGCTGGCTGGCCGTCTCAGTACCTTACGAACACGCTGGGCCATTGGGTACGCCCGCTCTGGTGCCGCGTTCGGGTGTACCGAGCGTGCTGAGTACTGCCGCACCCGAGTGTCCCGGTGCAAATGTCCTCGCCCAGGCGCAACATACTTTTCAGAGAAATTTGGCAAGTCTCACTCAGTTTTTAAGCCAGACTTCTTCCAACAGACAGACAACTCGTTAGCCTTACGAAACCATTAAGTTACAGTGCCGACTGGTACAGTTTCTCGTTAACAAGTTCCATCATCTCCAAATCTAAAATCTTTCGATTGTCATTAGCAGTTTTGAATGACGTACCATTCTTTCAAGAAATTTGGTTGTAGAAAGGTTTTTTGAAGGTATAAAAATAATCGAATGTTGTAAAATGTTTAGGATCTTGAAATCGGTAGTTGTCCGAGTTAAATAAATAATCGCATTAAATAACTGTTGGATATGGCAAAGCCGCAACTTTTTGGAAGCTGTAGGAGAGGTTTACATGGATTTCGAAATTTCGAATTTGTTTTTTTTATTCTTCAAATATCTGTAGAATCCCAAGAGCTTTGAATTGAGCGGGCATCTATTCGAAAACCTGAAGAACTCTAGTTTTGTCCAAATTGATCAGTTGGGCAAGTTTCGATATCTCGACAAACATTAGAAAATCAAATAAGACGAACGTCACTCGAATCAATAACTTCTTCTTCTGCAGTCTCTGTTGCTTTCTGTAACGATGTGTTTTTATGGGCGGAGTTGTTGGCCCCGCGCCAACCGAATCATTAATAAAAATCACACATTCCTGAAGAAAGCTTTACTATGTAAAAAAATATAATATAAAACCAATAAAATAGCGAATGAAAATTTCCCATTCCCATATTTCCCATATTTGATAAAAAGACATGTACCGGGATGTACCGGAAGTGATTCCGAAGGAAATGCGTAGCAAGCAAGAGCATTCCTCTAGATATTCACTTACTTTCAATGTTGGAAAAGCGTTGAAGCTTTTCTAGTCCCACTACGAGACTCCCGCTAGTTCCACTTCCTGTTACTTTGGGCTAATGTCATAGACCAAAAAAGTAAACATATTAATGTCAAGTCATCGCATGATCGACAAGAAGACATCCGCACACGGTGGTAAATATAGACAGACACCGTCTCAAATTGCAAAGCGCCGGGTTGCATTGTTGCGTTCGCTATTCGCGTTCTGAGTTTCTGTTGTGTTTGTTTTGGCACAAACTAGTTCAGCTGTCGTCCCCCGTTCATCGAGTGATTGTTAACAGCTTAATGCTGCCAGGTTAACCGGCTCTGATGTCCGGTGGCTGCGCTGTCGACGGCGAGGGGGACTCGAAAGCGCTACTCATTTAAATTGCAATTAAAAATATCTTACACGAAAAGAGAAAGAACTCACACTGCAGTGTGAGCTGAATGGCAGGTGGTGTGCCGCGATTGCCAGAAGCAGGACAGGCCGTTTCAGCTACATTATCGATGAGACACCATATGAGCCGCGGGGGCGCGATATTTGAAGGATTCGAGTGACAGGCGTCTAGGCGGCAGGAGCGCAGCCAGCACTCAACGATGACACACGAGCCGGAAGTGCAGCGCTCTTTCGGTGTCTCGTTTGAAGGGTTTTCTCGTTTCTGAAGAATGTCATCGCCGTGGATCGCCGGTGCCACGACGGCGGCGGCCACTAAAGATAGACGATGAGGTTGCGTCACGGCACCACATATCCCGTCAGCGTCATGGATCGGGGCGGACTAATGCCTGCCAGGGCTTGACTCACCTGTTTACTGGTCTGGTGTGCCACGAAACTAGCGCTGCCTGTTGGCAGTGATCTTGCACCGCAACAAACTCGGTTCCTCCGTTGTTACGAGACTCGGGACAGAACGCTCGGCTTAGAGTCGCTAACAATGTTGTGGTCCAAAAATATTGCAGAACTGGGAAGAAGGGTTCCACCTGGCAGCATTACGCCCTTGCGTCACCACAAGATTGAGAGAACATTTCACGGACGCGGATATTCTCAGGTTGAGACCTATCTGATGTGTCGCCATCGAAAAATCTGCATCTTAGTGCGCAAAGGACGAGCTGAAGTAATGAAAACATCTCTCCAGAGATCGTTTGATGATTCACTCCGATTCGCGGCAAAAGACCCATTTCATGGCTATGAACGCAGCTTACATATTCATTGGCTCGTCGCTCAGTTAACACACAATGAGCGGAACGTTTCGCTGGAGTGGACCTCGAGTGCGCAATAAAAACGCCAATGAATTCGGCAAAATTATCGCCGTTTATGATCGCGCAACCGCGCCTTCATGCTCACACTGCGGGCTCGGAGGATCTTCACAATCTCGCTCCTGTGGGGAGCCGTTTCGCACCGTTGGGCCGACCGATCGGTAGCTCCCGATCCCCACAACGACCAACAACGCTAAATGAAGACGAATCGAAGCGCTGTGGGCCTTCACGCGGGTCTGAGAGGATCAGAGGACTGCGCGTACTGCGTGTGATTGCGATCGTGGCGCAAAGCGATGCGTAAAAGCGGTTTCTTTGCTCGGCCGGAGATCGGAGATGTGCGATTGGGAGATTGATTGGTTTTTATCGATCGGCCCAGATCGGCGACGGAAGCAGGCATCAGGCATCGCGGGGAACCGGTTTTCCGGTTCGCGGCGCTCTAAAGGAAGAAAATCTTGGCCTTGCCTTGCGCCCCTTTTTGCGCCGATTGTTTGTCGACGTGCGAGAGACCCCGGCAAGACAAAGATTCGCAGGAAAATCGTTCCGTGTTTGTTCCGAAATACTGATGTGGCCGCCGGTTGATTAGGACATGGACATAAAAAGCCGCAGCTCTCCGATTCAGTTTTTTTTTTCAATCAAACCATTGCGCTCTGGTGTAAAGGATCGCGCGGATGCCACACAGATTCCGCAGCCAATAGTCGCTTCGACGCAAACAAAAACCTCGTGCTCGAGTTGAACGAGCGCATAAAATAAAAGGATCACTAAAATATGGCCGGGCGATTGGCGATCGATCGATCGGGCGATTTCGGAGATCGATAAGAAATGGTGAGCGGAAATCGCCACCACGCGAGAAGACACTGGGTAAGATCATTATCGGGCTCCTCCTCCTGTGGCTTACCGCGCTGGCTGCTGCTGGCGAGCTGGCGACATTTCAGTAGCGATCCTTTAACCCGGTGGCCGCTCGATGTGTTTTCGAATGTGATAAATTGGCCATTTTATCCGTCGTTTGGGAAATTTTAATAAGAAAGCGAAGCTCGACAGGGAGCGTGTTTCGCTGCATCCGAAAGGGGCGACATTTGCAAAACGAGAACTTTTTGGCCCATCAATTTTATGTGGCTGTCAATGAACGGCATTTAAGTTACGTGATGTATAGTTTAATGTTCAATTAGTTTACAAGTTTTGAAATACAATTATAAGGCACACTTTAAGACAACTTGGTGAGTTCGATCATTCGATAGAATTTTGAATGTACAAAACTTCTATAAAATGGAAACGGAACAATTACTGTACTCTTCATTAATATCTTGCCCACCAATGGACCAATTATTAGGACTTATGATACGTAACCTTGTTTTTTTAAAACGGTAGTTTCAATCCCATGGCCCTATATCATCGTGTTTAATAAATAAATAAATAGAATATTTAAAAACGCAACATAATAATAAAACATATTTAATCACCTATTAGTAACCTATTCTAACAAACCAATTGCAATTATTGCATACAGCCACAAGCCAGATGCAAATTGCCGATCGTTGTTCAAAACATAACCTCACTTTTAATTTAAGCCCTATCTACCCCTTAAAAACCTGCGGTATTTTGAGACAACGTACAACTCAAGAAAGAAGATTCAACAAGGAACGTAAACATAAACTACGAACATAAACTTAAACTTTTCTTTGATCGTCCGCGAGTGCAGTTGCGGTGCAAAGTGCGCTCTATCGCCGTTCTCTCGCGCATTTATCGAATCGATTCATGTAATTAAATGCTGTGGTGGTTAACCGACGACATGATAATCCATGAAAAACGAGGGTAATTATTCAAGAAGCGACTGGAACCATGATAAAACCACCCGAGGCAGCGTTAAAATTCATTTTCCGCTTAACGAGCAGAGTAGCATTCAGAAACGGGCCATTCGAACAGTCACTAAGCCCGTGACAAATATCGCATCAAACAACTGGTGCCGGACCACCCGGGCAGGTTCCGTCATAAGTTTCCGGATTTTCGGTGGAAAGCGGTTTTCACTCCCCCCCCCGGGCACACTAATCGATCGATAATTAATGTAATGTCCCCGGCGGGAGGAGCTACCGAACCGGGCACAGAGTATGGCAGCCGTCCCGTCGATGAATGGTGTTTTACACCTTTATCTGCCCGTTAGGTGGTTTCTAATACTTGTAGCGGAAATATTTTGGCTTTTGAAACATCTTCAGCCCCGATCCCGATGGCCCCCGCGCAGACTCGTTGGAGCTCCGTTTCGTCGCCTTCGCTTCCTTGTTTCCGTTCGAAAAGGGACGCTAGACGCCAGAAACCGGCCCGTTCCGATTTGGTCGCCATCGTCGCCGAGGTCAGACCATAATTTACAGTATTAATTTGTTGTGGACGACTCCGTCTAGGCCCGGCCCGGCCGGGTGGGTTCGTTTCGGCTGGGTTGTTACGCACGGGCGTACATCGATTTCCGGTCCGATTTGCTGCCCCGAAACCGTTTAGCGGCCGGTGGTCGGTGGCCTGGGGAAGCTTTGCGCCTTGCTGCCTTGATAGAAACCAGATCGACGCGGGACAGCTTCCATAAATTCGTATTAATGTTGTTGATTTTAATTAGCACCATTCATCGAGCCGCCTGCACGGGGACACACACATATTTTTGGGGCTAATTTTCGTATTATGCGCAAGATTATCTTCTGGCCGCGAGCATAGTAGGGCACGGTAGCTCAATGTCGCGTTGTTTCGGAAGAGGAGAATCTTTGCGTGCAGCTGTTTTTCGGAACAGCCATGTGTTATAGGTCGACCAGATAGTATCGTATTTGTCGTTGTGAAGTTATTGTGAGCCCAGGCAAGCAGAGGAATGCACATTCAAGAACAGGTTATTTAAATCCATTAATTTGTTGCATTTTAACGTTCATTTTACGATAGAAGAAAATATGTTTACAATTAGTTTATTGCTAGAAGAATCTGCAGCAGCACTGCAAGTTCAATAAGTTTTGCGGTTCGACAAGAAAAACACAATTTAATGGTTTGAAATACACTTTATTACTCAGTATGGTCTCCCTGGACATCAATACCCTTGTTCCAACGAGATTCCAATTTATGAATTCCATCCTTCAAGTAAGAATCCGCAAATGCTGTTGCAAAATACGCTTCCATAGCTGTTATGACTTCATTTGACTTCATGATTTTTTTGGTCTGGAAACAGATGGAAGTTGCTAGTGGACATATCTGGTGGATGCGGTGGATGCTGCAACATGGATTTTTGCCAATGTTCAAATTGCTCTTGTGACACAGTGCATTGTCCTGATGGAAAAGGATTTTTTCTTCTGCAAACCTGGTACTTTTCACGAATGTTTTCTTTCAGTTTAGCTAAAAGGTTACAATAACATTCAGATTTTATTCTTTTGTCAATTTGCAAGTAATCCGCCATCAAAGCTCCTTTCGCATCCCAAAAACTGATGCTAACACCTTTTTGGACGATTTCTGGACACGACTTCGTTTAGGAGCCGAAGAACCAGGTTCACACTACTCTTTAGCCTCTTGTTTTGATTCAGGATCACATGGTGATAGACACAAGTCTCATTCCTAGTGATGAGTCGACGCACAAAATTAACTTTATCCACTTGACTCGAATCGTCACTTGACGATTGATACGATATCCTGTATTTTTTATACGAATTCAGGTGTTGTTTCTAGTTTTGCACGTCCTTGACTTGGATTGTCTTCATGGCTTGTACGACCTAACCTATTCTATCTTTCCCAACCTTATCTGTACTAATTGAAGACGAAGAGTACTTATTTACTTTCTATATTCGTTCGTAGATTTCCTATGCTTTTGAACCTTCAAAAAATAACAATTCAATCACTGCACGATTATTAATTGTTATATGCACCCTCTGTTATTGAATCCCGAAACTTATTGTACCTCCCAGCGCACATAAACAGTCTGAACATCGGATAATGAGTTACACAAAGAGCTACAGAAGGTTCGCCGCTCGCCAGTACAATGATCCGTTTTGTTAGGACAAAAGTCATCCATGTGAAGGAAGGATCACCTGCGACCAAACGGCAACGCCCCATGGATGGCGTTGGCGTGGATTAGCGCCGAAAGCCTCACGGTCTGCGGGCGGTCCGGGTCTGGGACACGCTTTTGTGATGCTCCTTTTTGGAATTCACAACAAATTAACGCTCGACAAATGCATCTATTTCCGAGCGCACCGTTCTGCACCGACGGCAACTGCAGCGGGAGCTCCCGGGATTCCGTCGTCCGTCGGTGAAGTGTCCATCGGTGGGATGCCCGTGAGGCGGGATGTCACTATTTACTTAGTGCTGTTTATTTTCGCAACTGAATCGATTGCCGTGTCCGTACCGCGAGACGCGAACCCGACATTTGGTCGGTGGAGGAGCAGCCGGCGGTGTAACCAGATGCGCCGTCACCAGTACCGATCCGGACCCACGTGAGCCGCCTCGAACGCCTCGAGTGGATGGCCAACAATTACCGGGCAATAAAAATTTGCGCATTTGCTCGCTCCCCTGGCAGCCCTGGCAGCCACGGTGGTCACCTGCGGCACCGGTGTCCGAGGTATCGCTCGGAACAGGTGACACGCCGACGATCCGTCGCAGATGAGCAACTTGGCAAACAACTGCTTCGCGCTACCGGGAGTCGGCATCTGGAGCGAAATTTCACAGATCCGTCCTCAAGGACTGGAAGCCAACCGTGGAAAACGTGACACTCAGGTGCGACACGGAGCGGTCCGTTGTCTAAGGGTTGTACCTCCTTCGCTCCACACAAACAGTGATGAACCGAGACAGGAGCCGGGACTTGGCGGAAGGTGCTAAGCGGTGGCGGCAGAGGGCAAACATTGGTTGGTTCCGATACCTTCTCGTCGCTCGGTTCAGAAAGGGCCGTTCGGACGGGTGGGTAAATACAATGTTTGCTGTCAACCGAAAACGTCGCCCGTCTTCTTGCCCTCCTCACGCCCGTTGTGTACACGTGTAAACGTCTCGAGTATTTGCGCGGCTTCAGACGGTCAAGACGAGCCGCATAACGGGTTGTCGGCTTGGCTTGGGCCAGGTTCTGTCTAATGGTTTCCAACGGCACCACAGGCCACTGCTTTCGGATTGATCGGTGACGGTGACGAAAAGTGATCTGCTGCTGTCTGCTGCTGTCTGCTGATTGGGTTCCGTAGCTCTACTGAATGCAGGGTGTCGGGGAAATTATCCAACAACTTCTACCGATCGATATCGCTTGGTGTCGACGGCAGGTTTTCCTACATTCCTCGACGGGCCGTGCCGTGTAAATCGGGCGACCAGGCAAGCTCGGGTTGATAGATTCGCCAAGTGTGGGCCCCACCTGGGCAGGCTGGGCCTACCGTGGACTTGAACGCCATCGAGGAAGTGTCCATCGAGCGCCAAGTCGTGCGCCAGGAATGTCGTATGTCCGTGGTGAAAACCGCAGCCAGTCCCCGGCGTGGGGGCTTCTGGACAATGAACAGTTGTGTGATGTATGGGATACGCGTGACATGCATCAAGTACACCATCACCCCGCGATGTACGTTGTCTTGCGGGTAATTTGCGTTGCCTGTGGCGGGCGTGCTACGGTGCTAGGTGCGAGGAGAAATTCGATTAGAACCGAGTGACGGAACTAGCTAACAGCAACCGCGCCCCACCGGCCACGGCAGTCGCAGATGTTGTAGCACGCGTCCGGACTGAAGGGTATCGCGGAGTCACGAAACAGAGCTACAAGGTTTAGAGATATGAAACTGGATTTTTTCATAGGAGCCACATCTTTATTGCATTGAGACGAAAAGCTCTATTTTATTCAAAGTAGCTTTAAAGTGCTTTGATTGTCTCTTGAACCAGTTCTACGTTGTGTGCAGGGGCATTGTCATGGGGCAAAATTATCTTACCGTGTCTTCTGGGCCATTCTGGTTGGTTTTTTATCCATGCATGGTTCGAATTGATCATTTGTTGCTGGTAGCAATCTATTAACGGTTTCACCAGGTTGCAGGAGCTTGTGATAGACCACATCTTTCTGGTCCCACCAGACACGCAGCATTGTCTTTTTGCCGAATCGATCTGGTTTTGCAGTCGAAGTTGATGCTTTTCCCGGACTGAGACATGATTTTCCTTTACTGGATTCTCAAAATGAATCCACTTTCTATCCTCAATCACGATGTGATGTAGAAATGACTTCCTTTTGCACCTTTCGTGCAGAAATTAACTTGTGGTTTATCGGGTTTCCTATTGCCTTTCATTATGTTTCCATTGTCCAATCTTCTGGATCTTCCCGGACCTTCAATCGTAGGGATATGGCGTATTGCGACACATTTGCCTGATCATCGTGTCAATATCGTCCAAAAGTTCTTGTAGTTCCGTGTCCTGGAAATTGTTTGGAGTCATCCGAAGCTCTTTGTTTGTTAGGTCAAAATCACCATGTTTAATTTGTTTAGCCAGGAGGACCAAATTGACAGCTAGAGCCATCTGTTTACACATTCCGGTTTTCGATTTTTGTTCCTGGTACCTCAACGCGTAGTTGGGGAGATGTTATGGGATTCTGGACTACGGTACAGTCCGATGGTATGGTAGGGTTTCGAGCAAATCCCGCTTTGTTTTGCCCAGTACTGGACACTTATCCATCCAGTGGGTAACTCTGACTCCACGCAGATGGTCAGCCACGGGCCGGTGCTGTTCTGTTCCCGTTGGCGGTCATACAGTTGGAGAGGGCGGCGGCGGTGGTCACGGCACACTTAGAGTGGCCATTTCGCCGTACTCTCGTGTGTGTGTGTGTGTGTACGGTGCAGAGTGCGCTTGCTAAATTAATAAATGATATTTTATGCTAATCAAAATCGTACTAATCGGCCACGAGCTTCTGGGGCGGCTTGGCGGAACGTTAGCAGCGATCAGGCGGGACAGGCAACTTCTCTCTCGGGTTGAGTGTTTCGCGTGCCACGACAAGGGAAACTTTGTAATTGACACCGTTCGAGGTTGCAATGTTGCTGCGGTGCGGTCGGGCCGAGCCGTTAGCGGACACCCGGTGGCCGATACCGCTCTCAAGGTTGGGCGTGTATCGCCGCCCTGAGGGACGCGAAATTTATTGTCCAACTCGCGCGTGCGCCACCGCCCCGGCACCGATTTCTCAATGTCGCACTTCCTGGGTATCGCACCCCGATTGCGGGGTGCGCCTACGTCTCCTACGGCTCCTTTGCATGTGCAGACACGCTGATGATAAATGGCCCAACAAATCGAGATCCTCACGAGAGAGATTGATTTGCATCGAACAGCGAGGGCAGACGCGATCACCACTCATCCCCTTGCCAGAAGGCGCCAGAACCTCGCCGTCAGAGGTCTTCTCCAGTGGAGTCCATGGACGCTGATGACAATGCTACAAAGGCTGGTGAGCCACAGGAAGTGGTGAGATAAAAATTAATTATACTTTAAGCATCTGTTTGATCTGTGATTTGATCTGTTTGACGATTATGCCCAAACACCATGGCCATTAACAAGGTGGTCTTAAACGTCTGGGTGAGGAAGTGAGCCTTCTTCTCATGTTCATACAGTGGAGTGGAATGGCCAAGTGTTTGGACTATTTCAGAATTTGGTAAATTTGTAGACTTGTCTCCACAAAGCATCATCTTGTCCTGTCGATAGATCCGGCGGGGCAACGTCCGGGGACTCAGCTCCGACGCCTCCTGGAAGTGAAATTAATTACCGTCCAATGCGCGGCTGCACCAGTTGCACGCCTTTTCCAATATTATTCAAATCGAAGTGGGCCGCAGTCGCCGTCATACCATTGCCGGCGCTGCACAGCCACGCGATGGAATGCAAAAAGGTAAAACAATTCCCAATCCGCAACCAACAATCGCACCATAAACGGATAATGGAGTCGTGGACCTAGAAACCGGCCGACCGACGAGGGACGAAAACGTGGATTAAGGAACGAGGAACCCGGGGGCGCCAGGATCAATCTCTTAATTGTTGTCGAATAATCGAATTGACGGTCGGTCAAGACAGCGACGACCAATTTAGGACGTGGCGCGGTGAGCCACACGGCGCGCAGCTTACGCGTCGAAGGAGCCGAGACGGAAGCGCGAGGCGGTACAAAAAGTGCATACCAAGTGAAGGACAATGCATATGCACAAGCCGTTCGCGCATGTCGACGCGCATGACGCCGCGCGTTGCGCCACCGGACCGGACGGAGCGCCACCGGTGACGCCGCCTAATGAGGGGCGTTCGGTGCATTAATTGCTTATTTTTATCGCGTTCCATCGATTTATGATCATTAATGCAGACCGATCGCCGGGCGATCTCCGTCCACTTTGGCCAGGCTGAAGATCGCATTGTTTCGTTGCCGCAGTGTCTTTTCGGATGCACCGATATGGAACCGCGACGGATGACCGTTTTGGGTGCCCGGGCGACGCGGGCTCGTCTCCGCTACGACTTGCCCGGGGAAGATTTGGAGATTTCCGGACCCACTCCAGATGAATCCAGAGTGACCACGAGCAGAATTTGCGGCAAGTTTACAGTAAAAAGTTTGGGAAAAATGTAGCCCAAATCGCCCAGAACCCGAACCCAGATCGAAAAGCGAAAATGCAATCAATCCAACCAATGTCACGTAACACGTCCAAACACACTCGATCGGTCTGCCTCCCTCTCTCTCTCTCTGTCGCTGTCGATCGCATTACAAAACAAAAAAACACGGGCAATGGCCGCTTTATTGCGCGTTTCCATTTTTTGACAGAATCGCGACCGATCTTGAAATGGTCGACTGTCAGAGATTATTTTGGTCCGACCGATGGTCCGATGACGCAGGGAAGCGAGAGCGGGGCCCACGGTTGATTGATAATTATGCAGGTAAAGCTGACAAACGACGTGGTGATCGTTGACGACGTCCAGTGAATTTTAAGGGGTTGCTGAAGAACTAGAACGGACAGGATGATGCAGTTACTAGAATACACTACTCCTGTGATGATGAAGTAAAAATAGGTTTGTTACGCTATTGAACACGCTGGAGATCAAGAAATACATCAAATGAAAACAGACAAATGGCAATCCATCTAGGCTTTAGGGTTGTATAATTAAGACAGTTGGTGTACACTTATGGTTGAAGTCTTCACATACGATAGTTTGAACTGTCGTTCGCTTTTTAAACTTATCAAATAAATGTTATTACATGGAGTTTTTGTTCCATTTGAGCACCATTTGGGGGATAGCAAAGTCAAACTGTACTGATCCGAGGATTTTGGCCATTTAGTTGGAAAAATGCTATCTCTAAAAAGGTGGTTTGGCTGGGAATTCTTTTGCACGTTTATTTCACGGCCAAAACGGCTACCAAAAACCTCACTCTACAATAAGCTACTGATACCCTCAAAGTAGGGCTTAAATTATTTTGTGGTGGTAATACTTTGTTCCAGGACTTGGAACGCGATTTAACCAATTTCAAGCATTCGGTGGGATCAGCTAGAAGTGATCTATTAGTAACTGTTAGGAACTGTCACTGAAAATTAACCAACTTCTAGGCCAACACAAATCGCATCGCATGCAAACTCCAACCGATGGTAAAAGGCGAAACACTTCATTGTACACCTAATAATTGAAAGCATTAAAATTAAACTAACATTTAAAAGTTAATCAATACATCATAAAATGCAGAGCATTCGATATCGCATAAATCAACCATTTGAGGGACAAACTCACCCAGATACTTGTGCGTGTCCGAAGACAGCTTAGTGTAACGGCGCGGGCGGCAAAACCACAAACGAGGATCGCAAACCGTGCCACAAGAGCAACGTTCATTATCGATACCCCCAAAAACACAATGGTCCATTATTATTGTAATTTGGTGCATACGCGACGAATGGGCAATGGGCAATTTCTGCGACAAAACCTTTACGCGATCGCTGCGATCGTGCGTACCCGCGACGTGCGCGGGACCTGGGCTCGAGAAGAGAGCGCTTCCGAAACTTCGCGGCCAGGACGGGTTAAGAAAAGAACGGCTGATCGCCATTCGGGAGGAACGGACCGAACGGAGTCCGCCAAAGCTCGGCAAAGGCGCTGCGCCGCACTTAACAACATCATTACGGGACCTGTTACGCGGGTTAAATGACCCGGTAACCTCCTCGGCTAGATTTCGGGCCAGTCGGTCCGCGAGGGATGCCGAAAATCGTGACGACCGTCCATAATGAAACCCTCACCGCTGAAGGAGAAGTCCGCGGCAATGTGATCATAAATTTTGCGGTTAACCCCCGGCATGAAAGTTTTCTCCAATACAGGATTATTTAGGGTCTGTTTTCGAAAAAACAACATGAAAAATTAAGTTTTTAGTGATCATAAACGTTAAACGCCTTGCTGAAACTACATATCCTCAATTGCAGGTCAAAAAACATTGTTTACATCTGGCGGAATCGCTCGGAATCGACGGTTGTTTACGTAGCCACGAAGTGGAAAAAGTGGCTCAAGAAAATGTTGCTCCAAAAGTTAGCGTTTTAGAATCCACACTTTTGTAATAAGTGTTAATAATTAAATAAGTTTTAATAATTTCGTTCAACATCAAAACAACGTGTCAAGTGTTTTGTTGTCAAACGATTCATTTTCTAAAATGGCACACATTCAACTAACAGTTTGACACTAGGGTTGACAAGTATTTTCGAAAACTGTCAAGTGCCCCAACCCTGTAATTTCGAAACTATAAAATGGATGGACTCAGCCGATGCTTCGGCATCGCCAGGTCTGCATTAAATTTTGAAAGTTTATTTCGAATTCTATGGCCACCGAAAACTCAGCTACCGATGAAGGGTTAATAAGCGCAAGTGTGTGACGGAAGAAACGCAACGAAAAGCAGAACAAAGTTGGCGATCGCCGCCTTGCACAAAGCTGCCGCCGCCATTTATCGATGACGGGGTGGGACCTGGGCTGGTGGTCACTCGTCGTCCGGTCGCGATTGTTTGGCACGATCGCAGCGCCCCCTGGTGGAGCGCCGATGGATGTTACGCCGTTCCGCGCGATGTGTGACGGCGATTTTAAATTCGGCTCATACCGCCGCGCTTTAATGGTAGGCCGTGAATGTAAAGTACATCGCCGGCAGCGTGCACCGGTAGAGTGGCGCATTGCCCTCAAATGGGGAAATGTCGTCCCCGCTGACGCATTTCGCATTCGTTTTCGTTCGCAGGCCTTCGATTGACTGGCGCCCGCGTGCCAAGCGGTTGCAGGCCAGCGTACGATTAGCGTACGACGGCGGTTAGCTGGTGGTCCCTGAAGATATGACCGGCTGTGGCACTTGATCAAGGCACTTGATTAAAACATTTTCTCGGTCCGCCGACCGGCGACGACACGCAATTGCTACGTTGGTAATGATGTTTATTATTTTCTAATTATTGCTCAATCGCCTGATCGTAGAGATATGAACCTGTTAGGAGTATGTCATCAGCAGATCAGCAGTGATTAATGGACTAATCGACTGATGTGGTGCCGCATCGAACTTTGCCGGAGGCGGATGGTTTCATAGCGTTCCAAAGTTCCAAATCCAAGATTCCTTTCTAACGACGCCACAGTAGGGAAAGTGAAAGTCCTAAAGTAAGTTAAGTCCAAACCAACACCAAGACTCACTCTTGGTATCATTTCGCGTCAATTCGTGACAGTTCCAGACACAGCGTAAGTCGCACGCAAGACAATGGTGGGCTGTCCCCGAGCCGTTCCAATATTTTCCTACCAAACCGGCCATTATTGAAATGATTGGCCACCAAACCGGCTGCTGCCGGTCGCCGCCAGTACTTGCACCGCGCTGGCGGTCCACCGGCGAGGATAATCGATTGGGTGGAGAAATTTCTAATTGACAGCTACTTCTAATCGCCGCCAGCGCCTGGCCCTGGGCTTGGCTCGCTCAAGAAACTTGTCCCCGGCGGGCAATGCGGAGAACCACCGCAGAAAAGGGAAAAAGAAGTGAGAAAATGGAGCCGCTAATTGTTTCTGTGTTGCTCCCACGCGCGCACACGCGCCCTGACAGGCTCCAGGGCTAATCCGAAGTGTCATTTCGCTCGCCTGGAGCCAGCAGCAGCCAGCCGTTTGCCAAATCCGTCGCGCCGGGAAATGCAAATGCCAGTGCCCGAGACGCCAACGCGCGTTGGGTGCCAGGCCAGTCGTTGACCATAATTAATGACTCGCGATCAAATCAATTACGATCATATGTCCGGCGGGTGATCGTCGCCAGGGCGGCAGTCCGGCCCGGCCAGACGCCACGGTATCCTTGGCAGCGACGCGTCGAAGGGCGCGGGACTCCCCGCGACGAGCGACATCGATCGGCGACCATCTGTAATTAGCTGTGACAGTTTCGTCGCGTCACTAGCGGCGCTCGGTTTGGCCCGCGTTCAATCTGTCTGCCCCCGTAAAACAGCCGATCGATCTGCAGCCTCCGAGCGCCGCCGCGTCAAGAAGGATGCAAGACGTCCACTACCACAACTACTCCAACGGCCAAGGAAACATATTTTTAGCCGGAGCGCTTCCTTGCTGCTCCAAACTCGTGGCCCTGTGGGACCGGGGCGTCAGGAAGCGATATAAATAAAGTGATTGCTCGATAATGAGCTGCAATTGCGGGCAACATATGTCGAGCCATTTTTCACCGACACCCGGGGCAAGATCTGCTCGGATCCTCCTCGGTCCGCGTGGCTCACTTTCTCACGCTGCACGAGCACGTGCCTGACCCCGGAGGAATACCGGCGGGATCGGCGGCAACGCATCGCAACGCGTTCGAAATGCGCCATTTAAGAGCAGAGAGACCGCCAATCGGACGCCGCCTTCCGATGATGCCGACCTGCTGATAATGGACCACGGCACGGTGGTTGCCTCCACGCGGAGGATTGGCTGCTCGTCAACAAGACAACACCGACCGACGGGCTTATCACCAGGGACCGCGGTTTCGGCCGTGTCGCAGAAATGCATAGGTTTTTTCTGCACACGCCCTGGTCCTGATAAGGACCTACAAATCGCCACGCGGTTGTTGTAGAAAGGCTCACAGTTATCTGTGAGATGCGGAAAACACTCATAAAAAGGATCAATCGTAGGACTGGTGCAAAAACGCCCCCATGTGACATTGCTGGCGGAATTGCGTGAGGGGAAACACGCGGTATGGTTGTGGACATGATAAGCATATAATGTTTCTCTTTGGTTGCAATCTTGACAGACACAGACTTGTAGCGGAAAGAATACTGTGAATGAAAGCAATTCTTCGATCTCAATCTAGACATTAACGGGAATGGACTTTTCTGCATTGCAGATTGTGGCCAGTTGCCACACCGTTACAGAAAAAAACAGACAAATAACATTTTCCCTGGTGCAAGACGATTGTGTCCATTGAGTTCATTCTTCTTCGCGGAAGACTCCGGCCCGAGACAGCAAGTTAGCTTCATGCGAATGCTCCAACGAGCTGCTGAAACCCAGGCCAGGTGTTGCCAGGTGTTCAAAATCAAGCACAGATCTGTGTTTATGGCTGTCACAAAATGGAGAGACGATTTGATTCCTCGATTCCCGGATGTGGTCCAATAATAGGCACCCACGACTCTTACACGAAGCGCCCGATCCTGGCAGGATTGAATTTCCCGTGCCTTTAGGTTCGGCACGCGGTGATCACGTAACTGTCGTCGTACCCGGACCACCGAAATGGACCACGAACGCGCGGCTTCTTCGTAGTAGCCGTGCACTGGGCGGATCGTGTTTCGTGGAGCACCAGCACCATTGGGCGCCATTCCTTTCAGCGCCATCACATTCCAACGTATCACCGCCAATAGTTCACCGTGCCCCAGCATCATAATATTGCTTGATTGATGCGTGTGGGGCAGCGTTATGCGCGAGCTTCACCGAAAAGACCAGAGCACCGCGCCGCACTGCTGAGCACGGTGCGAAGCTTAATCAGGTGCGAATAGATGCAAATTTATGGAAATGCGACGAACCGAAGCTGTGGTCGGTGATCCGCGATCTGCGATCTGCGACCACGACACCCGGGCGTCTCCCGCTGCGGTGAATCCCGAGTCGGGAGCCGGCGCCGGAGTGGGACCATCGCCGGATTTATGGAACGCAGCGCGATTAGGAATGGGCACTTTCTGGCGAATCGATAATTATTGACCAGCTCGATGGCTACCAGGCTGTGTGGCCCAATCAGTTGACATTTACGACGCGATAAAGATGTTGGCCGCGATCATGTAAATAAGGTCACGTGCACCACGCTAGTCCGGGCCGCCGCCAGCAGAGGGCGTTTACCTATTTATAGTGACACCTTGCGAGGGACACACCAAAATCTGAACGGTCGACCGATACCGTAACCCTGCTAGAAGAAGCTAGAAGAAGCTAGAAGTATTAGGTAGATCAATTATTTCTCGCGGTTTTACAGTAGATGACATTACTCACTGAAATGTGTGTTTGACAGCTACTGTCATTACGCATCTAACGCAGTATATGTTTTGTTTGTTAAAGTATAAACAGCACTTCTTTTTTAAACATCTGATAATGTCGTGTTTTGTTCGTGGTAAAGTGTTTTTCGCTGGGAGTACTTCTTTATTGCTTCAATATGAACAAAACGGCTAGCGAAAGTAATCATATTTTAATGAATGTTTATGATGAACTTGATCTTGCTGAGAGAACGTGTCAGATGTGATTTGTGCGCTTTAAAAGAGGTGATTTTGGCTTGCAAGACCAACAGTCGACCGATCTGAACAGCCAAAAAAGGTTGATGATGAAGAATTGGCAGCATTGCTTGATCAGGATGCATGTCAGACGCAAAAAGAACTTGCAGAAATCTTAGGAGTTGACCACACGGCAGTTTCCCACTAATGATATTACTGATGGACAACGTCACCGACAACAATTAATGCTTTTTTGCCCACAAAACGGCCAGAATGTGATAAAAGATATAATAAGTTGATTTTTCAACAAGACACCGCTCGACCATACTTCGCCAAATCGGGCAAAACCTATCTCAAACATATTGGACCTGTTACGGTTCACTTCTTATGAAAATATTGAAAAATTGGTCTCTGATTGGATCGCTTTTAAAGATGAGGATTTCTCTCGACACGAAACCCGGTAATTCCCGACCTGAAAGAAGGCAAAAACTAGTAGCTAACGACGGACACAACTTTAATTAAAGTAATCATATGTTTGGTTGTTGTAGTTAGACCACAAATGTCGAAGCAAAACCCCAAGTATTAATTGACATCCCTAATAAAACGCGGAAACGTCCGGGAAATGTGACTCCCGCCAACGCAGTACTGCAGACCGTTCGAACGATCGAACTCCTAGACGCCGATCGCAAACCATCCTTGGTGTCGCCACCTGCACGCCGGTGTACGCGCGTTAGTTCATTATATTTTCGTCCCGTCCGGCTTGGCCTCAGGGATCACTTTTGAGCCATATTGAATTTGAAATTCGTGTTCGTGGCCGTTACGAGAAAGTGTTGTGACATCCTCGGCGCGCCGCGGACGTTGATATCGATACGCGAGATGTCGCCACGCTAATTTATTCATAATGCAATCTGCTACGCCCTGCGCGATCGGTCGCCCGACGGACCGGCCCCACCGAACCTTGGAATCTATAATTCCAACTGACGTGCTCTCCAAAATGGACCCGCGTATGGCGCATAACTTGGGTTCATCAATTCGTCGAGCATCATCTCTCCGCCGCATGTCGGTCGGTGTGGATGTCCGAAAAACGTTTTCTGGATCACTGCCAGTAGCCGTTGGTCGATCGTTGGTGCCGGCGAATCGATCTCCACTCGCGGCACCTGAGGCACCCCTCCGCACCGGTCGCTGGTGTCCATCGTCGTTGACACTCGGGTTCCGTCGTACCGTACCGTTTCGTTCTGGCGCTACGACGCGCCAAGATTGCAGGCGCGCGGGACATGAAATAATGAAACGCGATCGGGGCATCGTAACATGAGAGAAAAATGTCTCCCGAGCTGGCTTCCAGGGTCCCCCGGGGGCGGGGAGGAAGTCGCTGGTGGTGGTGGTCTTGTTCAATATCATAAAATATTAATTAATGATCTTTTACAAACTGCAAGCTGGTCTGGATTGACGACAGGTTTTGGCATAGTTTCGGTCTCCGGGCGCTCCGAACACTGCGAGGATTGGGGACGAAATGTTTCGTACAAAATTGAGGTGCGTTATGACCGTGCTCGTCCACCCAGTGCCGTGGATTCCAACGCGGACCGGTCGCGGGGATGTCGTTTGGTGCGGGAGTTTATCGTTCCGCGTGATGTTCCGATTTCCAATTTGTTTCCCAATATTTCATTGTAATTTACACGACGCCCGAACGATGGCGTTCGGAGAAACGGAGGACTTTCGGGACTTCGGGTTCGGAACCAACCGAGGGGTGCTGGGGGCCAGTGACAGCACCGGACCATAATTTAGCCATTTTAAAGTCAGCTAGCAGTAGTCGCCTGACACCTGTAGGCCAGAAGTTTTTGGCAGCCAACTCCGGAGAACTGGGAGCCACCATCGTGATTAAGGCTCAGGAGCTTCAGTACAGAGATTATTTGGTTGCACGTTTGACCCAGCCAACTGGCAACCGGAGCGCGGTCGTTGAATGGTGGATGACGTGGATAGATAGTGGCCGCTTCGTCAAACACGAGTTTCCGGGTCGTGGCCAGGGCGATAATCCGGATTAATCGGGCGTGCGTACGGAGCGCGCGCTTCGCCCGAGAGAGAGGTCCGTTTTTGCAGCCGTTTGCCGTCTCGAAACCGGATTGAACCTGGTTTTTGGGGGTCCACCTCCCTCTGGAACGCGCGGAGATGGTCACGGGGTGGCCAGAATGCAAAACCAGCGAGAGCGAGGTCGCTATCAAGCGGGGGTCTGATTAGGGAGAAAGAAAACGTGTTCTATTTTCACGTCCAGCACACCCTATTTGGCGCAAGTATTATATATTAATAGCGCAATCTTCAGGACCCAATGGCAGGATGCTTACGGCAGCACTCGGCACTCGGCGTATCAGCGCGATTCGTTTAATCGCAATACGCAAACAGCAACAGCAAAACGCTAAAGGCCTGCTGCTAGCGAACTCAGCGTTCGCCGGGTGTTCCGGGCGGCATTCGGCAAAAACGCTGCGCTTCTTACAAGCCAACTTCATGTTTTACAAGATGACAATGTTGAACCCACCACTTGTTGCGCCACATTTCGCATGCGCGCACCACTTGAACATGATGCACCCTGCTGGACCTTTCTGGGCCCCGGGATTGTGGGAATTCTCGGGGATCCCAGCAGAGTAGCAGTGGCAGTGGCACGGTGGTACGTAATTTATTGCCAACAAATGGCAAAACAATAACTGCGACGGCGACCCCGGCCGGTGCCGGTGGTGGTGAGGGAACGTTGTTCTTCGCCCGAAGGACATGTAGACATCATAACCTGTCGACCGAGGTATCCATCAGAAGCATGAAGGAAGCTTGCGGCCGATGCCGATCCGCCTGGAACTGAAAACTGCATTCTCCCGCCTGCACCACCACCGAGCAGGAGCATCGTCAAAACCTCTCGTCAAATGATAAATGGTTTTATTATGCGAAAAAATTCCGCTCGCCCAATTCGCCGATCCTGTCGCCGGTTGCGCCGTCTCCAGAACCGTATCCTTTTGTGGATTCACAAAAACAAAACAAAAAGCGCCAACCAACAAAAAACCAAAACGGCCAGCTTCGGGGCTTCGGGTGGTCACCCGGTCCGCGAAGAGGGATTGTTTTTGAGATTTCATATTTGTTGCTATCGCATACTTATCGCATCATTCCTTCCTCTCTCAGGGACCAGGGGGCCGGATCGGGTTCCGGGCTGCTGCTGCTTCATCTGTCAGTGGTCAGTGGCACACGGAGGCATGCGCAACCGCAATCGTAGCGCCATCCTGTGGCTCCCGGGTGCAAGCGAAGACACGAGACGCGAAATTATGTTTCATAAATTATATTATTGTCATCTTTTCCTACTGTCTGTACACGGCGCACTGTGCTTCGCTAATCAACCCAACGGGCATCAACGGGGATCCGGCTCGATTGCCGGGTGAGTTTTTGCCGCATCGGGGCGAGAGCGCGCGCGAGGGCCGAAAGGTAAATATTTCAAGTCAAAAGTTTCATGCCGACGGAACTGCAGCGTTCAAACCCCTGAGCACATTCCTGTGCAGGGTGAAGTTGATCAATTTGGCAACCGGGAACCCGGTGGGCATGGCAATTAAGGAATCGTGTCCGCGGATTACAACGCCGGTGACGTGTTGTTTCGCGTGTGGAGAACTTGGACCATTTTGGGATGCTTTGAGGAACGCACCCAACGCGGGTGCAGGTGAATGCATTTAGTATTATGTAGGACTATTTACTTTTTCACATATTTGGTACTACTTTTTGGAAAGTGTCCACCTAGTGTTTGGATTCCAAAGGAGAGTCGCACAATATCCTACGATCGACAATATCCTGTCGATTGTAGCGGCAGTAGCGTTTACACTTTCCAGAATGAAGGTTGACATTTCAAAAGTCAAGTAATCGCTAGTTCAATATCCAAACACTTCATGGATCACCTTGAATAAACGGCGTTACTAATTACGAAGAACTGCGCAAAGCTGTAAATAAATCAAATACACATACTGTATAAAACAATCTAATTAACAATATTTATATGACATCCATATTGCACTCCCGTTTAAGACATAGACACTAGACTGCCCAGCGAAGGCGACCTGATTCTATGGCGCGTGTCTCCTCGCGACGGAAAAAGGTGTCATCGCGGCGTGTACCGAGTGGTACGCTAGATTCGTCTTGACTCACCACATTAGCAACCGGGGGGGGGACACGTCAGAAACACGTAGTTTGGCAATGCGAACAGCTTCAGCTGGAGGCCAGTCAAGCGGTGCTCGGTTTGCGATTCCGTCGGCGCAAAGCCCAGAAGCAGAACTGGATTTCTGACTCTTCCGCTTGGCCAACTTGACGGGTGCGAAAACGGCTGTTTACTTTTACTAGACACGACTCCGGGACCGTGGAGCACGGAAGCCATTTAACGAGTGCTTATCAGACGGTCCCTACAATAGCCCAAATGTCTGCCGCAGGTGAGAAAATCGACAATGCCTAGTTGAAGAGTAAACACACCCAAAACCGTCTCGCTCCTCGCGGGTATGATGACGTTCTGGACGTGTCCAACTGGTGCGATGTCACATGGATGCGAAAACGTAACCGACACGCTAATGGGGAGTTGGATCGGAGCAGGCTGAATGGTGCCTGGTGAGCCACCCGACCAAACTAAGGTGAAATGATCCACTCACCGCGGACGCGGACGAATAATTTGCAACAAAAACCGGAAACCAACTCCCATGGTTTGGATAATTCGTTTCACTTGCAACGACAAACCATCGCCAACCTTTACGAACCTAACCAAGAACTGGATCATAAGAATGGGTTTGGCCGTTTGGCAATACGGGGAAAACCGGAAAATAAATCGGGAGTGCTAACAATATGACGTCACGCTGTTGACATGACCAAAAATAGACGGAAATGGCAGCTGGTCGTCCACATCGTGCCGTGTCATCGAATGCTTTCGTCACGCGGCGCTAATGAAAAGTGGCACAAGCTGGTCGTTGAGGGCACCGAGAAACGAATGTTACGGAGCCTTTGCGCGCTATCATCGGATTAGATCGGTTGTGAAAGGTAACAACCAACTGAAACGGCAATTAATCGTGGCACACGAACGAAGTAGATACAGTGGAACGTCAAAGGAAGTTTAGCTACTGAACTTTTGAGACATTGAATATTAGTTTGAGGTTCGAAGAGCAAAATTATGACGATTAAATGTCATTTAAGGACCAACCTTTACCGCCGTTGATAAAGCAGTCGGTAGTGCTCGTCGTTGTTATGCAGCTGGCCATGGTTTGATTCCCGATACCGACGTGACAGAGGCACGGCTGACGCGCTCCGGGCACAGCAATAAGAAAACGCCGGAAACGGTTCCGGTGCAAGGGCAAGGTAGTGTTCCTGTTTGCCATCGCCGCCGGCCTCTCGGTCGACTACGTCCGCCGAACGAGAAGGACGAACTCGTCGCGTGGATCTTCGAAAACGTTGGCTGACAGGCACAAGAGGAGATCACCTTTAGAGACCACAGCTGCTGTTCATTGTAGTGTTTTTCCTTAAGATCCTCGGCCTGTATTTATTTCCAAATAAACGATAAATATAACACTCTTTAAATCGCAAAAGCCATCGTTAGAATTGTCTTTATTTCGGCTGGAATTTCAAAGAAATCTACCATCGAAAGAAATCGGGGAGGAAAGTAAGGTAAGACTCGTAACAATGCACGAAAGAAAATCAGTTTCCATCCGAAGCTTCAGGGAAAATAATTGGGAAAACGCTACTCGCGCTTCTCTTCTCGATTTGATGCAGAGGCTTTCGCACCCTTTTTGCAGCACTACTTCTTAGCCAGTGTCTTGGGCAGTTTCCGTAACATGCTGCCAGCGTGTGGTCATTTTTTTAATCGGAAAAATCAGAAAACACTAGGGGAGCAGGAACGCCTGGTAGGTAGCACCAGAAACTTATATGCAATATTGCATACAACATTGCATTTGCAATTGCAGTTTTTGCAGTCCAAAACAAGTATGCAATGTTCTATACGATATTGAACGGAATATTGCATACAATCTTGCATGCAATATTGCATACAACATTGCGTGCAGCATGGCGTGCAATATTTCATACAAATTTTGCACAGCAAAAATTTCATGCAATTGTAGACCCTTGTAGCGCGGCACAGTGTTACGTAGCTTAAGATCGAGTCCTGCTGACAAACCTATGTTCACGTAGCTTAAGATCGAACCTTGCTGTCAAATATGACATTTGTTAACGGAAGGAGAATAAAACGCACTTCATCGTCGGAAGTCGACCGAACTAGATGTCTTAAGTCTTGTGTCCCTTTGTTCTCTTATGTCCACGTGTTTAAGTCTTGCGTTTTCTGTCCCGCTGTCCTTTTGTTCAAGTGTTCGAATTACTGAGATTCAACGGAATTTCACGTGTTTTACGCCATCCCTTACACAATGTTGCATGCAATCTTGATTAGGAAGCTTGCATAGAAGAATTGCGTAATAATATTGCATGATACACAAAAAATATTTTCGGCAATATTTCAATATTAATGCGTGTGAAATATTTTAGTGCAATTTTCCGGTGCAAGCTTGCAAGGAAAAAATTCAAACAATATATTTGGCAATATTTCAGTATTAATGCATGCCAAATATTTTGTTGCAATTTTTCGGTGCACAGGTACTACCTACAGTCGCTTCTGCTCCCCTAGTCAAATTTCAGATTTCTCGGGTTTCAGATTTTTTCAACATTGCTCATAGTTTTCAGATTTTGCTTTTACATATGCACTCCCCTAGTGTTTCTGCGGCTGCAGAAAACCGTTTTGTTCGGTTTGTCTGACCGGGACGAGCCAAATCGATCCAAATTCTACAGGAGGGAGTTGCGCTGGTGGAAAATGGAAAATTCTCTGGTGACTGTTGAAAACCCTCCCCTCTTTATAAAGGGGGGCTCCCATATAAAATCTGGGTAAATTTCAGTAAAACTGTGATAGTTTTCAAGCCATTTCAGGCAAATTTAGTTGGCGCGAGTTTTGCCTTGAATCAAACGGGAAGCAAAAAGGGAAGCTGATCGGAAACGTCACCAAGAAGTGAAGAAGAAGAAGAAGTGATCGGATACGTCACCAAGTCCTCTGAAACGCCTCCCAATCGAGAAATGAGGCGTGGTGACGCACACCGGGAACAGCTAGTAGTAAATAACAGAAATAAAAGAAACATTAAAAGATATAGTAACTGTAGTACTGCAATGGCAAGCAAAATGCCTCCGAAGTGCCAGCCCTTCGAATGTCGGATGTCGGAGGACGCTTTCCAGCCCCGGTGCACCGTGCACCGAGAATGGTCGGTGCAACTGCACTCAGCACTCAAATGCTTCACACAACCGCGCAGATTGTGGCAACCCTGTGGTGTTAGCCCGGGTGGTTTGACTGGCCGGTTTATCTATCACTGATATCTCCACGCCTCGACCGGCGGACCAAAACGCCGTTCCATCGCTCCCCGCCCGCCGACGGACATTACGATGGAAATCAATTTTGCGATCCAACCAGCCACGGCGTTAACCTGCGCCCTGTTTGTTAGCCAGGTGTGACATTATTGCTGCACGTTGTGGTAGCAGGTTTTTATGGTGCCCCGATGATAGGCCAAAAATTGGCCGCAATTGAGCTGGTACGCGCGTGGTGGTGGTGCTGCTATCGTCCGGAGCACGTTGGCTCCACTCCTTGCGTTGCGCAGCTGTTTCCGAGGAGTGGTCTGTGGTGTCCGAATGCTTTTTAACTCCTTTGGCGCACTTGTCTGTCGTGTCGTGGACACACCGTACGGGTTCCTTGGGTTCCTTTTGATCTTCTTTGCCAGACATACCGTCACGCGTGCCGGGTTGTGTGTGTGAGCGAGTTCGTTAGCATTTTTTTTTATGCTCAACAGTGCCACCCGGTTCGGAGACTAATGCCAAACATTACTTAACAACTGTCGCGACAGTTGGCGATAGTTCGGCGAAAAACCGGCGGCGACGCGTGAGAAAGTGTATTTTCGGAACTACGCCACTCGGACGGGGCCGCCGGGTCGTGTCGGCCCCCCCCCATCCCACCACCCCCGGTTCCCGCCAGCCGACGCGCCAGACGACGGCGTGACATCCGCTGTAGTTTCGGTGTTTCGTGATAAAATAGTTCGAATAGCCGGCGGCCAGGCGCTGATGGCGGAATCTTGCTCGCGAATCCCCCCCGCTTGGAGTACTCGATCGGTGCTTGATGCCAAGATGCCTTCCTCAGGCCGTCTCCTGTGTACTGCTCCTACCTGCCCCAAAGCGGTTCGCGGTAACGAGGAGCAAGTCCAAAGTCCGCCCGGTATGCGGTGGTGTGAAGACATTAAAATATCACGCACCATTCACGAGTGGAGTGGATCGCTCAACCGAACCAGCTGCCCGAACCGCGCAACCCGGCCGGCTGCACTAGGATGCAAGTGCGTCCGATTCATCGTCCCGAAAGACGGAGCGAGACCGAGCGGAGAAGTCAAAACGTGAATTCTGCACTCACTCTGCACCAAACACGCTCTCCGCTGGCGCCGTTCTATTTGCAGTCAATGAATAAACAAACGCTTCACTTTCCTCACCGGCGCGGCGTGTCGCATTTCAGGCCCCGGGCGGGGCGAGAATGAAAGTGCAACTGCAACTGCGCCGGGCGGCCGACTGACGGTGCTTCCGCCGTCCCATGTAACCACCGGCCCACCGGATCCGTTCGGACACTAAATATAGTTCGAAGAGATTTGGGGCTGATTACAGACGACAGACGAGTGTAGGAGCCGCTGTCCGAAGGCCCAAGGAAGGGCTTGGGCCAGGCAAACCTGCGGGTTCTTATCGCGGGAAGCTATTAAGCTAATCTCGCACATCTCCCGTTAGAGAGGCCAGAGGGAAGCTACGATACTAGAACAGACTCGTCGCAGTTTCAAGAAACGATTGAAAGCATTAACCATAGTCCATTGTCCATTACGAAGCGATTGATGTGGTTTCTGAATCAATCGTTCCAAATTTAAATTAGTATCCTGAATGGAATCTTTAATTCGGAAAAATATTAAATTTTCCATTAAAGTGATGCTGATTGGCAGATACATGCTTAATCATTATAAGAATTTAATCATTCAAGAGTATATTCTTTTCAGTATTCTGTTTAATAGTTTTGATGACAGCTTTGCAGTTAAAGTTATCTGACGAAGTGAAAATTATGTAAAAACGACTATTTTAATGAACATAAATGTTCTTCTTTTTGGCGTGTGGTTTTGTCCCAAACAACATAATAGAGGCATTCGATTAAAGCTAAATATACGATCGTATCCCACACTTTCATACTTTCATGTAAAAATTTTTCTACAATTTCTCGATCTATCGATTTCTCGAATTTATCGAAAATGGCCTAGAATAAAACCTGCCCGTAACTTGTCGTATTCGGTACACATAGAGGAAGTGTTGTCACTTGGCCGGTTCAGCAATCGAAGAATCGAATGTGATCTTTCTCCAGCCCCCCCTTCGCAGAGGATCCACACCTAATGAGTGCCATTTATCTTCAGCCACCGGTCGCCAAGTATCCTCACCGGTCAGCCCAGCTGATCAGTGTTCGCCACAAAAAAGGGCACAAATGGTGAGAGCGAGCGAGCTCATAAAAACCAGAAACCGTCGATCAATTTGGAAGCGAAGCGAAACGGGCGCGTTTCGTGGCGCTTGCCGATGGCGCAGGACGACGCAGGGTGTCTATTTTGGCGTGCTCATTTCATCATCGTCGCCGCCGCCATCCGTCGAGCGACGGGCACAGAACATGGACCGGCAGCATCCCGGCCCGGTGCTGAGCAGGGCCGAGGGGCCCGCATAAAAGCATAAAATGCAACCGAATGCAAAAGGAAAAAGTATCTGTCAAATAAAACCAAACCAACCAACAGCAAGAGAGTCGGGAGAAGAAGGTCCCGCCGCCGGAGGACCCTGCCTTGGCAGCCGTGACGACGGCGCGAGTGTTGCGCGCCGCGCCGCGCGGCGATGGCTTTTTGGAGCGAAACGTGTATCGTTTCTCTCTATAAATAACCATAAATATAAAAATTCATAACGAGATCCGGCCAGGACGGACTGGCCGGTAAAAAGGCGCCGATCGCCAAAAGCGCACATAAAAACTACCGCCAAAATGGCCACTTAGCTCGCGACGCGGAGCTAAATTTTGCTTCTCGCGAACTTCTTGGCGTTTGCGAGGAGTTTTTTTTTTGTTTACTGCCGCACCTTTGGTTTGTTTGTTTGCGCGCATGTATCGCCTCACTTTTGGCTACCGCACGCGGGTGCCGCGGGTTTTGGCTGCAGTTCCCAAAAACCGGCGTCTAGCGCCCATTCTTCGGCCGTGTCCTTCGATCTCGGAGCGATCAGTGTTCCCGCTCGGAGAGGGCTGTCGGAAAACAAAAGAACCTTTGTTCTAAGGGGGTGAGGATGGTGAGGTGGGTTGGCGGTTTGGGCCGCACATAAAACATAACAAACAACCCGCCGTGTTCGCCGAGCATATCGCCGTGTTACGATCGGTGCCGGCGCAACAACATCGGTTACAAATGTTTCGGACACCACCACCACCGTGCGTCGCGTTGGAGCCGCGTCTCCCCTCTCTGCTGTCCGGCGGGGGACGGGGAGACGGGAGAGGAAGTGGAAGTAGACTCGTCGACGACGTTATTGATTTCGATTTGATTGAAAGTTGTTGCAACCGGTGAGCGAAACTGAATCCCAAAACCGGACGTCTGGGAAACCTGAGAAGGCCTTTCCCTTGTCCGACTCCGAACAAGGGAAGGGCTCCGGGCTCCTAACGGGCTGGAGCTCGTCCTGGCCAATTCGGGCGCAGGATTCGTTTTAACTTCAAACCACCACCCACCCCCGGGGACCAATTGATGATGAAGACGAGAGGACAACGTCGACGACATGACGACATTGATCAATGCGCAAGGCAAACGGACCAACTCAAACACCGGGAGAGGACTCAAACCAGTGACCGGTCCTTGGGCGGCGCAAGAGATTTCGCACACCCGTGTCCTGGCCGACGACATCGTACACATGTTGCTCGAAGGTCTTCTCGCTGGGCCCAAGGTGACGGCTGGAGGCCAACTGGAAAGGTAGAAAAATAAAATGAAACAACGTAATAAAAATCTGTACCATTTCGAGTTTGTTTCGTCGTCGGCATCCCCAGGAAATGCTGTGTAATCAACTGTATCCAGAAGAGTACATTTATTTTTTGTGTTACTAATTTGTTTCATTGGTTTTATTATAAGTTGATAAATTATTTATTTTTGTAGACATTTATTTGTTATATTATTTTCACCGATCTTAAACTATTTGAGAAAACACAAAAATATAAATATATATTAGTCGTTTGTATTAGTGATCAGACCACATCCTGCAAAGATTTAAAGAATGAAACAGCGTGAGGCCAGTAAGGAAAAGTATCCTAATATCCGCTAGGACCTTCCGGACGCTTGGCTACTACCGACTGACTACCGACCGACCCAAAGCAAAGCGAGGAGGCGGAAAACACATAAAATAAATGTATAAAATTAATGGTTTCATTCTTCGGATTGACTGGACTTCGTCGAGCGCCCGGGTCCTGGCGCACAACAACCAGCAGCAGCCGGTAGTGTCGGTTTGTGCGGGAAGCTAAACGGGGTTCGGAATGTTCGAATTTATTATCGCACCTTTTCACAGTTTCCACAGCAGCCGGTTTCCGTACTCAGTTCCGTGGTCGGAGCTCGATGGACTTGTGCCACTATCGCCCGACGCCAACAGGACAGTGACGAATCTAACAGCTTCTCGTCTCGATTGGAGTCCAGTTTGCTCCAGTTTTATTCCAATAGGCGATGGCGTTGGCGATAAACTGAAACTGGAACTGAAAAAAGTGCGCATTGAAAGTCCTGGTGATGACAATGATCGAGCCGGCTATCCAAATGGTAATCGTAATTGTAGCGATGATCGGAGTATCCTTGAGGGAGCGATATGATGCTCGGTAATAAAACCAACGGCAAGCCGACAAACCAACTTCGATTCTTATACTAACTATTTATCCGAAATGTACATATTGATTGTGGTGCTTCTGGGTCACGTGGACCCCGTCCGAATGAGGAGTCCGGTCCGGTCAGCTCAAAATGTCTGAGTTTCACGCTTTCAGAATAAGTTTGGTTATTGACACCTACTCCGAGGTTCACGAGCACTAGTTGTGTGCAATTCTGCGTCCTAAAGAAATTAGTTTTACCTCGAGGAATTCATCGCCAATTTAACCATCCTTTCAAGCTGACAATCTGACAATGTGTCGCCGTGGATGTAGCCTGTTTTCTTTTATAAGTAAATGTTGGCTCACAGGCACGGCATGTAATCTTCGAAGTAAGTCCAAAACCGTTCGCCCAAACGCCCAACTGAAGATATTATTTTCCAATTAATGGTTCCGAGCGCCGCCAGGTGCACATGAAGTTCGGTGCGTCTCCTCCCCAAGGGGTCAGTTGGGCAAGTAGCTACCTGTTGGAATTTCATGGCCGGCCGGCCGACCAAAATGCAACCAAAACCAGGCTAATGGCCGATGGCCGAACATTAGCACACGGAAAGCCTCCGCCGATCACCGCCGAGTGTATGACAATCAATTATATTCGAATTAAGATCAACATCTTCGTCATCTTTTGCGAATGGTATCCGCGCCCGAGTCACTCGGTACCTCAGTATAACGTTGACCTTTTCGCAACATAAGCCGCCTTTCGGTAGTAACGGTAATAAAACGACATAGATATATGTTTCTGTCGGAGTTCGCATTAAAATCTTGTGTAGTAGTTGCACAGAAAAAGAAGAATAAATAAGCCTTAGTCTTGCCAAGGGTCATTGTATGTCGAGAATCAAATCTGGGAGACTTGTCGTAAGGAGCTGCCGTAAAGGTAAGCCACCGATCAGGGGGACTAAGGACTCGAGTTCGAGCCCACACCACACAACTCTCGGGGTCGATTGGGCTCTGGCCAGCTGGTTTTCCAACAATATCCCATCGCTCCAGTCAGTCACGCCAACCGCCAGGCTTTTGATTACCCAACTGAATCCCTTGTCAGAGCGGTGGGCACTTACCGGACTCAGGTCAGAGCTCGGGAAACTCGAGTGACATGAGAACTTTCAGCAGGTGTAGTTCTGGTGCATTTTGACGAACGATACGGAAGACAAGGAGAGCTGACTCGAAATCTAAACCGGGTGTTGCTGTTGCTCCTACGAAGACCTCCTGTCCGATCGGATCCGAAACCCGAAGCACAAGCTTAAAACTGTGCCGTTGCTCTATCCGTGCCATGTGTGTGTGTGTGTGTGTTTGTAGTTGGAGTACTTTGTCTTACGTTTCGTCATCGTCCGTCGAAAGGATGAAACCTGAACAACGTGCCAACACATCTCGGGTTGTGGGCTGCCCCGACGTGTACCGAACGTGGCGCAAAGGATTCAACAAAGTGTGAGAAGAATCAATCTGGGCGATCATCAACGGGTATCAACTACGGCACGTTAGCACGTTGCCCGCAGACCGTAGATCTGTTGTTCCGAGTTTTTTGTTACCCCTGTCCTTTGGTTTTGCAGCGGCTGGTGTGGTGCGGTATGTTTCGAAGGGTATCGGACCTCGACCTGTAACGCCCCAAAATGTTTTGGAGTGAACTTCTAAATCAAAATGATACGAATGATGTTTACGCTGAGTACATTTAGCATGCCAGCTGTTGGGTATGAACATACAAATTAACATGAGAATCAAATAAGTCGAGTTTGTTAAATTTCAGAGAATTTTCTTTTGGCATAAAATTTAAAGCAAAAATTACATCACGTGAGGTGTGTTAAAATGGATGAATCGTTAACATTTTGGAACCATCTAATAACGCGAACTTAACTGAACAGTGTTTTGAAAACATTGTGAAAATGATAAAAATGTTTTGCAAAGTCGAGACGCTTAAGACAAGAATTTAGGGCAGACTAGGTCATATTCGAGAATGTTCGATTACTCCATTACTGGTAGGTTATGTTTGTTGTTGGATTTTTTTGAATTGATCTTTTCATAAAAAAAATATTCTATTTACATTTGTTTGCTATAACCTTTGCTTCCACATTCAACCATTGCTATTAATTTCATTTTCCAACATCCCGGTTAAGATTAGATAATGTTTTTAATTCTTTGCACAACTGTGCTAATGCTTGTTGCATTGAGCTTGAAATTTCCAGTACAAATAAGTGAAGAGTGAACCGTGAACTAACGTGACTTTTTGAGAATTTCTGATCCATTGCACAATCCTTTCCAAACATTCCGGTCCATCCGGCGCATCGCTCGATAAAGGGATCGTCACAACCTGCCTGCCTGTGGGCCCGATTCGATCCCAGGAGGATTCCCGGATCTTTCGGGAAACTGTGTTGGTTTTTTATTTCCTTACTCGCGGCCACACCGTCGCTTTTCAAACGTCAAACGTTTGGCCTTCGCCGGTGCGACTTCTTCGTCCCCGCCGCCACGGGGAAACTTCTTCCTTTTCCGACATTTTCTTTCTATCTTGCTGGTCCGGTGTCTCGTTGTTTGGGTATTAATTTTATAACGAACCCGTTTTTTGTGCCGTCCAGCACAACACACAGGACTAGATGTTGGGCTGTGGTTTTATCGGACAATCCGGACGGACCCGATCATGGATCTCGCTCACAGATGTGCCCGGATGAGGATCGGCCGTGTGCGCAGTCCCCGGTTTGATCGCAGTCAGGGGTACACGTATGCTGTTTTAATTGGGCGTAGGAAGCAAGAAGGACCCCTGCACGAAAAGAATGCCTCAAAAGATGGAGCGAGTACAAAAAAGAAATCAAAGTGAGAGAAAACAAGAAACGGTTAAAGGATCATTTGGAACGGGAACGGGATATTCGGGGTCAGCCGGACTCCTGGCAAGGTCTCGCCCTGAAAGCCCGAGAAGAAACCAAAAAAAAAAAAAACAGACCAACAGCAGGAGCAATCAGAAGAAGGTGATGTAAGGCGAAAGGAACAACAAGCACACCTTGTGAGAAAATTGTTGCTAGTACGAGACGGGCCGACCGAGTCGATCGGGGGCTGAGGTACCCCTCCGTCGATGTCCTTCTCTGCAAGACTTCTACCACCACCACTAACATCCTGCGATCGCGCTTTGTAGAGCCGGTTCGCTTTTGTGAAGCGTATAATTTTATGATTTGTGTAATCTTCTTCGTAGCACGTATATATTTCTTCACGGTGTTGTACGGTGGCGTTGCGAGAAAAGCGAAACTTTCTTGCTCGAAACACCTGTGCCGGACGATCCGGACGGGTGCATTGTGGATCGTATCGGCCCTGCGTTGGGAACCAGCATCGATGAGAACACCACCGCACCCAGGAAAGCTGTGAGCAAAGCAATTAATTTGGTCGCCTCCTTTCGGAGAAAGGGAAGCACTAGGCGAACGAGTTCGGGTCTGTTGTTAGAAGAAGCGTAGGCGAAAGGAAGATCTTATTACTCGAACGTGGCCAGATTATGGCGAAATTTGGTCGGCAAACGAAAGGAAACAAATCACTATCTGAGCAAGCATACTATCAAAATCTTCGTTTAACCACGTTTTGTATAGTTTTTATTTTGTACTATGTGCATTTTTGGGTCGCTACAACGACTAATATTACATCTTATCAACCACAGAATATAGTTACCCTGGAGAATTCGAGAAAGGTATTCTTAAAGTACAGAGAAATTGTGGAATGTACAACAAACAGCTAGTCCCGGTTGATAGAGCGGTCGGTAATGCTCGTCGTGACAAAAATTAACAGTGTCTATGGTGCAGACCAAGACCGCTCGGCGGTTGTCACCGGATAAGAAGAAGAGCAAAAAGTATAATTAGGCAAAGAGTTTCGGTGAGTTATGGATGAGCTGAAAAATTTGGATAATTTAATTATCTGTATAACATTATACATTACATGATGATCTTGTATGATCAAATAGGAATATGATGAATTATTATAGAAAACCAATTGGTTTAATAGGATAGGGGGTAGTGTTTACTTGTCTTGCAAAACCGGACTGATTCAGCCTGATTTTAAACTACTGTATGTAAACTTATGAAACTGATATCATTGTACCAAGATGAAACGCTTTGTTATTTTTTTTCCGAAATGCTAAATATGCTTGCTAATGCTTTTTATTAAGGTCTTGAAGACTTTCCGGTATATAAGAAACAAACATCCACTGATTCAAAAAGAAGGTCCTTTGCTAAAATCAGTCCGCAGTGTACGAGGTTTGTTCAAAAAGTATCGCGACTTTTCAATTTCCGCGGGCTACGTATATCCGATTTCCGATGTTTTTGTGGCGTCGGATTGCTACACTTGTCAGTGATTTTTTGGTGAAAAGTTGAAATTTTTTGAAAAATCAGTCAATTTTTGACAATTTTTTTAGTGTGCACGTGTCTTGGCCTATCGTCGATTTTTGTCTCTTCCAAAAAATGGATGGCAAAGAATCTTTATCAAATTTTGTATGAAAAACGAAATTAAGTGCTCGGACGCAATCGAAATGTTGATTGTGGCTTATGGTGAAGCTTTTAAGACCAAAAGCATTGCTTATCGGTGTTTCAAATTTTTCTCAGTAGGCCGAGAAGATGTGAACGTCGAAAAGCCTACTTTGATCGATTGCGAACAGTTTTGCTTGCAGTTTTCTTCGATTGTAGGGTCGTGTTTCATCACGAGTTGTGGCCAAAGGGTAGAACGGTCAATAAGGAATATTACCTAAAAATTATGTGCAATTTGCGCGAAGCAATCCACCACAAACGTCTGGATTTGTGGAAAAACAATAATTGGCTTTTGCGACACTGCTAACACATCGTTGTTTCTGCGCGTATTTTTGGCCAAAACAACTTTCTAGTGATGCCAAAGCCACTTTATTCCCCAGATCTGGCCCCCTGTGACTTTTTCTGTTTTTTTCTGTTTCCAAAACTTAAATTACCGCTTCGTGGTCAATTAGAGTTTTGGCGTACACAAAAATCGACGATGAGTCAAAACACGCCCAAGCAAAACAGCTGTCCAAAATTTACTGATTACTCAAAATGGCCGAAATTTTTACCATAAGTCACTGACATGTGTAGCAACCTAACGCCACAAAAACTTTGAAAATCGGATATACGTAGCCCGCGGAAATTGAAAAGTCGCGATACTTTTTGAACAAACCTCGTACATTGGAGGCAGGCATTGGAGTGTCCGGAGCAAATCAGAGATCCTTTACCACCTTTTATCTTTCTTGCTTCACCATATTTACCCTTGTTGATGATCTATACCTATAATCATAAATACATTTGAAATACTTGATTCCCTTTCTGACCCAACACCGCCACCACCACATTGGTTGACATGAAACGTCAAAACAACTCTCGCTGAAGTTACGAGCGCCGAACTGCGGTTTCTTTCCTCCTCGAAATATGGACACAAATGGCCGACGCGCGGGTTGAAATACGCGCCTCGAAATAGTGCTGCACTTTTCGCGCGGATGACAGAGCAGCTCCAAATGTTTGCCACAACAAACAGCATTTTAATGGCATCCCGAGCGGGCAGAGGTCGGCACCTTCGCCCGTAACCCCGTTTGGCACTGGAATTTCAGATATCGCCATTCGGGCGGCACAGAAGCGGCACATTCTCGGGCAAGGATATCGGGCCCGAGCACCCCGTACAACTCATCCCGCTAAATGAGCCGTTATTGAGCAAATCATTCCCCCACCGACCCCCGGGTAATGCCATAAACAGTCGCAGTGAGCGGTGGTGCCCTCGTAAACTCGTAAACCGTGCTCAGCGTGAACCCAAAACAACATCATCTGCTGCTACCGTTCGCAAACGCCGGCCGGCCGCTCAGTCCAGAAATGGGCCACGCGTCCCACGCCCGCTCTACGACGTCCCCAGCCCCTAGATGCAAATGGCGCCGCTTCACTTCATTGACACGCCAGCGGTTACTATTTTTTCATTGACCAGCTGGAGTTGTGGTCTATTTCCAGCGCGATGTACTTTGCATGTAAACAATCACGCCACCACTCTCAACCCCTGGAGATGCTCGTCGGAAGCAACAATCTGGTTGCTGGCGGTCGCGCGATCTGATCGCATCCGATCTGCTGACCGATCGCATTCCGGACGATGCAATCAGTGCTCCGGGTTACATCAGTTCGGGTCTGGGTCGCGATGGGCTGATTAATTGGTTCGCGCCAACTGTTCACGCCACGCAAAAGCGACGCGCCAGCACCGACGATACCGGACGGAGCGTTGCGCAACGGAACCAGATCCCGTTTTTCCGCGGCGGATGGCATCCGGCACCAACGAAGGAAGTAGAAGGAAGTGCTGCACTCGCCTGTCGCTTGGACAGCCAACGCCAACACTCCACACAGATCAGTTTATTGATTAATGCTAATCGCGGCGTAGATAGTGGGCGCGGGACCCACTGGCCCCGCTGGCCCCCTTTGGCCATCAACCGATCGAGGCTGCCAGATGTTCTGAGAGGGCACTGCAACAGGTGCCAGCGGTTGCATCATGCAAATCGCTTCGCTTCGTCCTTCTCGGTCACGTCGATTGCTGGTGTAGATAAGACTGACTGACCGCGAGTGCTATTGCGTTGCACTCTGTGACCACGCCGCGGAGGATCCGGTGATCGCTGAACTCAGACCTATGGTGCGACCGAAACGTAGTCGAAACGCGTATTACATTGTTACTTACTTATCCGGCTACAACCGTCGAGCGGTCTTTGCCTGCTTTAAGGAATCTTTCCACCGCTCGCGGTCCGTATTACATTGTTGGGGCCGTAAATAATTTCAAAGCACGATTTTATCTGCACCACAATCCTTCTAACGCACGCCGTATTAATGTGATTTAGTAACCACCGAGCTCCACCCACAGAGACCAACCTCGGTGGGGTCTCAGACCTCTGACAAGTACAGTGGCAAGATACGGACGATTAAAGGCAAGAGCCACTTGACGCCACAACGCAGTGCAAGAAGCAACGTCAACGAAATTGAAGTCGAACAGCATCCGACGTAGATTTTCGCAGTCCGACTAAAACCCCTGAACCGGTGGACGGCGGCGGCGGCGAAGGTACAATTCTTTTCACTTGGGCCGCTGTACGGCTCGTTAACCGGCACCCGGGATGGCGCAGTTCTAGGAAGTCTCGTTTTGATATTCAGCTGGACCGTGCCGAAAACTGGGGCGAAGAGGGATGCTGCGCTCAGAGTATGCCGGTCTGTCCCCATTCGCGACTTCTTTGCGCCGACACTCCCAAACAGACCCTCGATGGCGCCATCACCGACGTCCCGACGATGCCGAAAGTGAGGTTAGGAACGCTCACGCGTCACAAATGCTCAGTGCGCGCTTGGGCACGTTCACGTTCATCGATTACGTCCGTTGGCGCAGAAGCGAGTACCGGGGCAGGCGGGTGGCGGTATTAAGAGGTAGCAGTGCAATTGAAATCAAATTTTACGCCACGCCGTCGGCACTCGGCGAACGAAGTATGCCCGTCGCCGTCAGTTGGGACATGGAGGTGGCAGCGAACAAGAAACACGTCAGACGTGCGACTCCTCAACAACGACGACGAGGCTTGGCTTGGCGATGAGGTTGACGCTCTCCCTGGGGAGTTTTCGCTTCTCGTGATTAAATCTGGAGCAATTTCCTGGAACAAATACCGGCCAGTACTGTGCGCGGACCCGCGACACATTGCGCGCACCCATCGATCGAGGAGGTGGATGCGATCGACGAAGTTGGCAGTGTGCGATTTGCATTAGGAATGCACCGTGAAGCTGGTCACAAATATACCATTAAAAATGTCTGCTGATGCTAATTGTCCGGCGCAGTACCGGAGTAAGTCCGGCGGGATGGGATCGTCCAGAAAAAGTGGTTTACGACTTGGTTAAGAAGTGACATGTTGCATGAGAAAAGAATGTTGTCCAGTGGAATTACGGTGGAAAGAGCAAGGGATTCCATAAGTAAAAGTGAAAATCCGACCTTATAGTAAAAGGTTCTTAAAAGGATTTTTGACATATATTGGCGGTTTTTTGAAAAGAAAACCAAATCATGCAAGAAAAAATAGGCAAGATTGCGATAATTAAGAGTTTAAATTCGGCAAATTAAATTATGGATTGAAAACTTTGCATTGCTGAAAAGTCTGCGTAACGATTATGACACATCATAAAGAACGATTCTATTCGCAAAACCGCACAATGCCTTTACAATATTTAAAGATTCTTCCTATGATTGTTCGAGCAGTTTCGAAATATTGTTCGAGTTTGTAGCACGATTCTGTTTTCATCGAACGCCTTGCGGTATGCAATTCGCTAAACATCAAACCTTTTACGAATCACGTTATTCAGCAACGAACTGATTGCCCGAGTTCAAAAGTTGAATTGTCCTGGTATAAGAACGGAAAAGGAAAAACAAATTGGGCTGAGACGAACGATTGTTCGAACTTGAGAAAGGAAAATGATCGAATACCTTAGAGAGATTTTGTCAGTCGCGTCTAAACACCTTGCTTAAAAAAACGAACATGAACGTGCTCAGCATGCCAAACTACACCAAAGTGAAACCAAATACTATAATGCAAATATTGCAAATATTGTGTTCAGGAAGCATACGGTGAAAATGATGCAAACGATCTTTTATTGCTATGTAATAATTTAAATGATATTGATATTGATCGATGTTGGGGTTGGTATGTCTCGTTTAAGGGAAAAAAGAGTGATCGTTGCCTTGTCGATGAGAAATGCGCTGCTTTTACTGATACATACTTCTTATGTTTCCTACTTAGACGCGCACTTTTGTCGGAGTTTTGTTCTCTGCAGAGTGCATCGCAGAAAATGGAAGGTCTTAAAATAAGAGCGGGCGGCATATTTCTGTTTTGGGGAATACTGAATTTAGTACAGAAATGATCGATGTTCGGACCTGGCGGTTGGGATTTTTTAACTTGCCTTGTCGCGCATATTTGATCAAATGGTACATCGAAGAAATAATATAGTCAAATTTACAACAAACAACGAATTTTAATTCGGGATGATATGGGATTACGAGCAAAATTTTGAATGAATAGTAACAAAGATTATAACTCAATTTCTCCAATGTTCAAGAGGAAGGTCTTTAAATTGTTTTTAAAATGTGGATCGTGAACAGATTCGCATACTCATCATACAAAACTGGCTATGTGGCCCTCAAATATTAGCTATGTGTGTGCGACCTTGTGTCATAAACATCTGATGAGCTAACTCAAGGCCGCAAACAGGAATCGTTCTGATTTAATTGGTTTTGAATCGGTAGCATGTACGACAAAGATCGAAAGAAAAAATATATTTAAAATCACTGTCTACATCATATATTCATTGACGTCAATTAATATTAGCCAATTAACACCGCTAATTCTTTGCCATTCCTTAGCGTCAACCATGCGTAGAATTCAGCGGCCAAAACACTTTTAAATACTAGCGCGAACAAAACACACCATCTCGCTCTCGTGTTGCGCTTTTTGATGCGTAGTAAATCGGAACACCGCTGACTAACGCATATTTCTGATGTCGCCAGAACCAGTTCCACGTCGTGGATGTAAATATGGTAGACCTCTGCTGCTGCGCCAGTCATCGTGTGCCAGTTTCTGTGCGCCAATGGGACCTTCTACAACAGTAGTTAATCATCGTATATTAATTTATTATCGGTGACCAATGCGTCACCCTTCTGCTAACAACAATCACAGTTTTCCGTCGTTATCCGTCATTCTCTAGTATGCACCGGGCCAACCTCCCTCTGATGCACTTTTTACTAATGTCGTTCAGTACAATCTATCTGCAATTTTGGGCCTCTTGTACGGTCGGTTTTATAGAAAGCATAGCGACTTTCGTGCGTCAATGCCAAGCGGTCCGGTGAAATCCGTGACCGTGAAAACTTTCGGAGCCGTGGCTTTGATAGTGCTGTTGTCGTTCGTCCCGCTGCTGCCAGTTGGACCGTTGAGGAAACTGTTGATGTTGCCATTGATCAAACTCTGTAACGGTCATAACAAACGCGAGGGCACTGTCACTAACCAAGAGCGGCCTTAACTGCTGTCTCTAAAGGAACAGTGGTGGCTTACCTGCAAACCGTGGCTGATCGTACCAGCGCAGCTTTTCAATCAGAGAGCGAAACTGATCCTCGGTTAGCGAAGGTCCACTGGTCTTTTGTTGGTCGTTATTGGGATCCACTTTCAGTTGCTCCTGCGCATCGGTCTCTTCGCTGCTTTCCAGCGATGTTGGGCCATCTCCCTGACGGTCCGGCACATTCGGTGCTACGGTTGGGTACACGGGAACACCAGCCTTTGGCAGTAGGGAAGTCGTCCCCTCACTTCGTTCCGTTAAATACTCTGGACCTTTCGTGTCTACCGTTGGCTGCGGTTGCTGACCTTCCTGACCAGCTCTCACTTCGTTTGCGAGATCCTGAATGAAGCTATTGACATCCTGAGCAAGTTGGTTAGAATCCTCGCTGGATTCGGTCGAGTTCTGTTCTTCCGTGTCCTGCACCACGATGGGGTTTGTTGTTAACTGTTCTTCGGCGGAATTATTCTTTTCGGAATCACTGGGAGTTGTAGAAGAATCCAAAAGAGGGGTCGTAGCACCTGCTGAGGATGTCGTCACAACCGGGGTTGAGGTGGTTGCAATGTCCCTCGCTTCCGCCCCGTCCACGGCAGGTTGTTCCGAGCGCTCTTCTTGCTGTGGCTCATCGGTTACCGATTCCTCGTCCGGTGCTTCATCCGTCACATCGTTTGCGGAATCTTCCGTTTGTTGTTGTTGATCATTTTCGATGGGATCGACCGTGGCTTGTACCACGGGAGGCTCCCTTTCCTGTTGGTCGCCATCAAACTGCTCGGCGATGGGAGGCACTTCAGGTTGGGCCGCTATGGGTTTCACAACTGCTTGCAGTTCTTCATCACCCAACAGAAAATCGATGCTTCGCTGGGGTGCCAACCGTACACTAGGCACAACGACTGCCAGTAACAACACCAGTGCCAGCGGGCACCGCATGATTTGCCCTTGCTTTTCCTACCAACGACGAACCTAACCTCAACGGCACGGCGGCACGTAGTTCTGTTTCGAGATCGAGCGCAACGAAACGAAACCACCGATCACTGGAACGGCTCAACTCGGTTTGATCGTGAGCACAGGAAACGGCGATCATTTTTATAGCCTGCTGCCCGCTTTTGTATGCACTTTAATTTATTCGTGATCGCAGAGTGCGCGACGAATGATGACGATTTCTAGTGAGGTAGTAGTAACTAGCTAGACGCTAGTACGGAACACCGCAGATCGACTTCCAATGCCTTCCAGCATTACTCAAAGAGACATTAGAAGTCTGCCCATTCAGTCAGCAATAAGCGACTTACACAATGGCAACTGTTTGGCAACAAAAAGCCCCGCCATCAACTGCACACCTCAATGAGCGGCAAATGGTTCTTTTAACTAGGGGAACGGACTGTGCTATATTCGTCCAAATGTTTACACTGATGATTTCGATCGATTTTTTCATTCAGGAAAAACAAGACTTGTAGTATGAACGGAGAATGACTGAGTAATTCGCATGAGACAGCATTCGCACTGTAAATGCATTTCATTCTCCACCGACGAAGAAACCTTCAGACCTAGAAGTCGCAGATCAATTCGTCAAGAAATCGGCCTAAGCCGGTTGGCTGTTTGGTTATTCAGATCATGTCAAACGGCTGACGCAGCAGCACAGATCACAGATGCAGATGTATTGATATGGATAAACTATATTGGGCATATTGAATACATTACGCTCTACAGGTGAATGCGTTGTACGATGAACCTATGAAACGAGCGCGAAACAATTTGTGTGACGAGTTCGAAAAATACTTTATTCAGTGTGATGATGTCATCTTAGGAGCTATCACTTAGTTTCTTACGGTTCTTACACCTTACGGGAGCTAGGGACATTGTGGGATTTACCGCCATTAGCATGACCATTCCGCCATGTTACTCAAAGTCGACGAGTTGCTTTCGCGCTTCTTGCTGCTTCAGGCGCTTACTGTATCCTCGTAGGTTGGCTGGAAATTGGGGAAAATGTGATCAGTTTTTCTGTGTGGTTAACATGACAGCCCCACTACACCAAGCTATGATACTTACGAGGAATTTGTTTCTTACCCTTCAGCCTGGCTGGTGTCGGTGCGAGTTCTGCCTCCGTGACACTCGTCACCGTCGTTGTTGTACTGTCACTATCACCCTGATCCGCACTGTTCGCGCTGGTGGACTCCGTGACTTTTGCTGACCCTGGCTGAGAACTCCCGTCGGCAGCTTTTGCCAGCGGCTGATCGTCCGTCTTAAGCTCCTTTGGCTCGTCTTCCACTTTCACCGGCTTCTCTCCCGCCGGAAGCTCATCGGATGGCGCAGATCGTACTGTTGGTGCTGCATCGGTGGCCAGCTTTTCTTCAGGTTTCGTGGTTTGCTCATCGTCCTTTGCGGACGATACAACGACAGTAGTGGTCTCGGCCGATGTTTCTGACGCCACACTCGAAACCACCACAATTGGTTCCAGTTCCGGGACAACTTTCGTCGTAGGTTCAACCGTAGCAGCCGTTTCGGTTACTTCGGCGGTTACGGGCGATTCAGACGGTTCACTTTTGTTCTCCACAACCGAACTCTTCTCAGTCGCAACGCTCTTAGTCTCGACATTGGGCGTTTCACTCACGGCTGTGGGCTTAGGCTGAGCGTCACTCTTTACTTCGGACGTATTTGTGGCTGGAGTTTCTTTCGCTGCCTCCACCGGAGACTTCTCCACCTGTTGAGCAGCCTTCACCGCTGCGACGGGTGTCACTTCTTTCACCGCAACCGGTACGGTTTGGGCAGGGACGCTAGGAACGAGTTGCTTCTCCGCCGGAAGCTCCTCCTGAATGACGGTAACATGGATTTTAGCGACTGCTGGCTCTGCCTCGACCGGTTGCGATACCTTAAGACCTTCTACAATGGGAGCAGCGCGAACCTTGGTGGGTTTGTCCACCTGCGCACCTTCCGTTTTTGGTTCCGGTACGGTAGACGATGGAGTTGGGTTGACGTCTTTGAGGTCCGACTTTGTTGGCACTACAGCCGCTGGTTGCTCCTCGACCACGGCAGCAGGTTTAAGAGCCGGCTCAGCGCTCTTCACATCATCCTTGCGCTCCGGTTGAGGTTTGGCCTCAGTTTTCGCGGCAGGTTCCTCAGTTGCCGCCGATCGGGCCTGGTTTGCCTCAACAACTTCTGCTTTTTTGGGCTCTTCAGCTGGTTTTGTTGGTTCATCTTTGCTTGCGTCCGACTTTACCTCAGCCTTGGTAGGTTCTAGTAATTTTTGAGAATCTTCGCTAGCAGCAGGCGCCTTCTCCGCACCAGCAACAGTCTGCTCCGCCGATACGTTCGGAACTTTCTTCTCCACATTGGCCACTGGATCAGCAACTAACACTTTTGGTTCATTAACGGTCGCATTTGTTGCGTCGGGTTTCGTTTCCACAACGGGTGTTTGTGGTGGAACCGTTTGTGGCACAGTTTTAGCCGCTTCAGTCGTTGTAGCTTCGTCCTTTGTAGCTACCAGACTGGGGGTAGTTGTCGGTTCGGCGGCCTTTACTTCCGTCGTTATTTGCAACAGTGGAGCCAATTTTGCTGCCACACTTGGCGCGTCGACTTTTGCGCCCTGCTCAGTCGGAACAGCGGCGGTTGGTTTGGATTCCTGCGACTCCAACACCTTCGGCTGCTCCGCCGGAAGCGTACTCTCGACGAGCTTTTCGACGACGACGGGCGAAGATAGTACGGGAGTAGTGCCAGCATCCTGTTCCGGTTGGGTGTTAAAGGGCTGATCGGTCGAGTGTTGCGCCAGTGCACTGTTAACGGGATACACAGCGAAAACGGTTTCCTGTGGCACCGGAAGTGCGTGACACGTGGCCACTGCCACGGCCACTGTGACGATGACTAGACAAAGCTTCATGGCTGGAACCAAGCGGAAAAGAGGGCAGGGAAGGAAAGGGTTAATTAGCTTCTTTTAATGCGGCGAACAGTTTAGGGCGACACAGTTGAGCGTCATCATCAGCGAAGGGGGCGAGCTTTTAACAGACACTTTAGCTAATGATCACCGACTGAATCGATCAGAGTGCGAGCGAATTCAACGGCGGACCAATCTTCCTTGGCTATGTCGAACTCGGATCTACCCGGCCAGCTGGCAAGCCCCGAAAATGCGTGCCGCCGGACCCCGGATGCTGCCCTTCGAAGAAGTTTTCGGGTCATTAATATTCACCACCATCTCGCGCCAACTAGTTATGCGTCAGTCATGCGCCCCGCCAGTATCATAGTCAACATAGGCAACCCGAACGTGCAAAGCACCTACGCCACGCCACGCCAACGGTTCACGTTCCGAGCGCTCTCGCCGCTCGCCGCTGGCCTTGGCCTATAGTGGATGGGGCTTGTTCATCTTTGGCCCCGCGCGCTGGTACTGCAAGGAGATGAATTCTTCGGAACAGGTTGTCAGCTGTTCGGCCGAACCGAGAGCGCCAGAGCAGCTCGAACTGCGCCGTGACACTTCATGGCCCGCTTCAGCGCTAATTGGTGGTCTGGTCTGGTTCGATTTCGCCGACTGCACGAAGATGCGGACACAGCATTCGTCTCTCGTATCGATTTTGAAAGGATCGGCCTATCGGTGTGCACTTTCTATGGACTTCGGGTCGGATCGGGACAACGACAAACAAACCGCGACGCGAACAATGATAAACCAAATTGAGCACCCCATTATGCGCCCCGCTCTCGGGCGGCATAATGTTGCAATGCCAGCCAGCGGTTCGACCGTGGAGCCCCCCCTCGCCGGTGAACGTAGACATCTTCCTTTCCCGTGTGCGCGCGCGAAGGTCCCAACAAATCGCTGCGGTAGTTCCCCTCATTCACTCGTACACCTCGTCATTTCTCCAGCCCCGATCGCTGGCCACCGATGCCTCCGAATCGGTAACGTAATCGCCCAACCCCACAGTGTGGGCCCACATTTTTTCGATACAATTTGTTTATGCGATCAACTGTGCGACGGCGGCGTCAACGTTTTGAGTGATGCTGCCATTTATGGCGGCCACCATGCGGCCACCCGGTGTACGCTAATTACGTCGCGTTGCGCGCTGGTTGATCAATTTGTTACTGCCGCTGGCTCTCGAATTAAGGGGCCCAGAACGTGCCTTACCGCCTTACCGTGTGTCGAGGGAATCGGCGTGTGAAGAAAAGAAACGTAAAGGCCGATTGCATTGCAACGACGACCGGTGGACCGCTGGAGAAGGCCGTGGTGCAGCACGCCGTCGGGGGGGGCGGTAAGAGTTATGCTGCCGTTTGGCGAACTCCTCCACTCTACTCGACCCCCCGCCCTACGCCTTTCCCGACGAATGGAACGGCAGAAGCTTAGACGAGAAGTACTGGCGAACTGGCCGCAACTGTAGAGCCGCAAATCGAGGTCGAATTTTGTTTTGGTTCCACCTCCACTGCGGCTTCTACTGAATCATTATCATGATCTCAGCGACTCGTGGTCGTGCTCGCGATTCACTCTCGTTCACAAGGGCCATGCTTACCTCAAAACAGCTCCCATGAACCAGCGAGCCAATAGACTCTGGAGAATTATCATCAATTTTCAGTCAAGGGTCACCTAGCGCGGTGCCAATGTCTACCACGAAAATGGAGATTCAAGAAACAGAAACCCATACCTAGCGCTGCGGCATGGAAGCTTAGATGAACCGCGAAAACTGACTCGTGGCCTTGCGAAGTTCACAGACGTACCTAATTAAATTCGAATTCCTGGCCCAAGGCGGAGCTAGCTAGTATAGGAATTCGCATCCCGCATCCGAAGGTAGTTATTATAGAGTGGAGATGGTACGACGCGAATCAAAAACTGGCGCCTTAATTAATGGCCCGATGCTACACCTCGGCCTTCCCAGCGGTCCCATGGACGGTCCTAATTAAGAATGCAGATTTTTAGCTTTGTCTTCATATTCCATTCTTTGGCCAAGCGATCCAACATCCGAGCCTTCTGGACACACACGGGCACGGAACCTCTTCGGGTAGCTGCCGCCGACAAAAAATCCCTCGGATCCAAAAGAAGACGCCGCTTGGCCGGCCAGCCAGTTTCAAACCCGGACCCGGTGCCGTACTTTGCCGTGGTGGTTCTGACGGATTATGATTCGGCGTGAAGCGGATGCGCAAAACACGCGACGGGATGGAATATTTTTTGGCGGCCGCCAATTCGGGTTGTTCGGGCAATCATGGCGAAAATTTACGATCGCACTTGACGTGTGCGTGGCTGGCGGCGGCCGGGGGATATTTTTACTGCCAAAATAAGCTTAACCCTTACCGAGCTGGCTAGCTGGGACCAGAGCGAAGGTGAACGAGTTTTGTAAGCTCGAAACGTTACGAAACAAGGATGAGTTTGGACCCGTTGAGGGCCGGCAGAATTGATCATACGAACGAAGCAAACGAAGGTGGACAAACAGATTCCACAGGAAATTGGGTTTACTTTGTCAAACGTTGATTGAACGAAAATTAATTGCTACGGGTGAAAAGTTCATAAAAGTACGCAAGCAACCAAGTTATGTGATCCAAAGCCTTGCCTATCAATCCCTAACTCGCGATCCTCGTGTCCATTTGTCCCAGATAAATCGGCACCTTCGTTCACTCCAAAATAGGCAGCAGTTGCCTGCAGAGCGGGCTGCGTAAAATATCAATTATCGTAAACGTGATAAAACATGATTCCGTACACCACTTTCACCGACCATCTTCGGTTCGGGGGCTCGGAGATAAGATTGCAGCGCGAGCGTCGTGAGCTGCGCAAGATCGTAATGGCGATCATTATTGATCACGCCAATCATGGCGCTTCTTGCGAACACACTTTCGGGAGTGGCCATGCCCAGCCCAGCAGGTTCGGAGTTTTGGGCGGGGTGGGCCACGTTCTCCCCTCGCTCCGCTAACCCACCTCTTCGTCCAAGCACCGAGGAACGGCACACACCGACACGACACGGCCACATTTCATAATTTCTCCGAAATCGATTCCGAGCGACGCTTGCACACATCGTTACGCAAGATGCATCCCCTGCATTCCACCGAACCCTCTTCAAGCTGGCGCCTTCAGCCAGGTTTTATCACCAATACGACTGAGTCGCTGGTCGCTGGTCACTGGTTCGTGATGCTCATTTCCCTGCACGTAGCCTCCGGCCCTAGACCGAGCACAATCCGCGTGGAGTGAAGCAAAAATAAAAGTCACCATCCACGACGGGCGATTGAGGTCATTAAACGGACCCGAAGGCCGATATCTACCCCCCAATTATAATGATCGAAAATAAGGCGTCCAGTTCAAGTTTGAATTTGATGAGCCTCTTCGGTGGCCCGCTGGTTCCAGCAGAGACGTTTCGTTTGGAGCCCTTCACATACACACTTCAGGGACAATGCAAATTCTCTCCGAACGATTCAAAAACCCTTCCAACTTACCTTTGTCGTTGGACTAACAGCACCGCAAAGTTCTTTTCGTTTAACAGTGGGCTTCCTCTAGCGCTTAGTGTACGGCCGAGACGTTGGCGACGCGATCACAACACGTTGTAGACTAACGCTACACTTAGCCACTTTAGTGAGCCTTCGGGTCGCGGTCTTTATAATGAAATAAAACAGGCGTAGAAAAAACCAGTTCTTCCAGTGCGTGACACTGCCGGGCAATTTTCTAACGCTACGAAGGAAGTGCGGCCGCTACTCGGCGCGGGAAAAAGCAACGATCCGCGGAACGGCCGGGCCGGGTACGGGTTGCGCAGCTGTTTATGCTACGGCCACTTTCGATGGACTAAACTCGGCATACATTTCGAGTTCAGCTTTATAGCGTCGGTGGCTCCCTTCTTCGTGGGCGCATATTTGCTTCTTGAGCGTCCGGCTGGCCGGCTGGAGAGGGAACATACGTTCCAACATTAGCCGCAGGTTGCTGCGCAGCACAACGTACCACCCGGCGGTGGCAACCGCAGACATTGGGCATCGGGAGGACAAGTTTTTTTTTGTTGTTGCTCTGCTGCCCAGAGCACCGATGCTCAGCTGCCCGTCTTGAGCACCGATTGTTTGAGGATAGCTAAGAGAAGAGCCGGAGCGCAGAAGACGTTCCACAGTAATAATGACCGTAAGCGGATTCTGTCGGCATGATGGGTGAGGTGGAAGAACAGAAGATTTATATCAAGAATTGGTTTCACGCCGAGCGGTGTCGAGGAAGCTTTGCCTGGTTTTTCTGGTAGTCGCGGTGAAGCTTGAGATCTGCGGTTCTGCCAAATCCGCCAATTGCACTTCGCTCCTTCGCACAGTGAGAACTTTGTGTAACATGTTTCCATCAATAAAGACGATTTTTGCCCCAAGGCCAACGGTAGAGGCAACCTTTTTTGGCTCGCCGCATATCCCACTCTGGGCAGCCAATTAATAGGTTCGAGAGGGTACTGAAATCAAATCTCGTAATGGCACTCCAACCGACGTGTGTTTGAAACCACGGTTTTTGGTCTATCTCAAATCTGCAGGTCGATGACCGATGGACCAACGGGAGCAGAAAACCATTGGGGTAGCACCATTGTTTTGCTCTCGCGATTCTGAGCCATCCGCGTGAGTATATGAAAACCGGAGGAGGTCACGCCACTCGAATGCCGCCGGTCGATCTTGAACTTGTTTTCAAGATGCTGTAAATTTTATAATTTGAGACACCTCCAAAGCAACCTCATCTTGAAACGGAAGTTGACAAGATACAAATAACAGTGCTGCTTTTCTTCGCACGGAAAACAACCAACCGGCACCGGAGTACAGCGCATTTCAAAGCCGCGCTTCGACTGATCGAATTCGGCAATTATTTCAGTTCTTCGCTTCCTGTGTCTGAGAGGCTGATTCATATCAAGGCTTTGGCGCTTCCTGCTGTTTCGTTGTTTTTCTTTCGGTGCGGAATCGTGCGAGATCAATCTTCTCCAAGATGGAGGCAAGAGAATTTTGGTGAAGCCATTCATAACGAGCCGTTCGAGCTAAAGTGGAAAACAATTCATGGCTCTACTAAGCTCCTTCCGAAGCAGTGAACAAAACAAGTGATCTTGGGGTTGAAAAGTAATCGTTCAAGCCATGAAAATGAAAATCCAATTTCGACAAACAACGCAGAACATTTTCAATGTTAAGTTCATGCCAAGTTCATGTCAATTGGAGAAGTAGTCATTCTAAATCGTCATGATTGAAGTAACCACGTTTTCGCAAAGCTTAAATGAAAAACTAGAAAAAAGTAGTTAACTAAATTTACATGCAGAAGGGCGACATGTTTGAAAATTTCGCTCAAAGAATATAGTCCACCATAATAACTACACAGTAACTGTTGGGCGGGCACTAACTGTGGTAAATAAATGTATAGGATGTTACCTTGAATTATTCATCGTATGTTTAGTGGGTAAATGGAGTTCGATTTCGCAACGATATGTTTGCTAAATAACCTGACCGCAATGTCGAGCGATACTAGGCTCTGAAGTCCTACCGCTATTTGCCGTGGCACAAATGTTTGGATACCAAATGCACCTAACCTTGAAACCGTTTGCAATATAGAGCCACCATCGTGTCGTAAGGATTACCTGGGCCCGAGGGCGATCACAAGATGATGTGTAGAAGTAAATAAAAGATTATTTAACCGAATGTGCAAAGAAATTCAGACAGAACAGACAATTACCAGACGTACATTCACTAACAAAAATTATGGACATATATTTATCTACCGCCGATTGTGTCATAATATAAATAAAGGGATTATAAAATAAAAATCAATAAAACCGGACCGCTATTCTACAATGCAGGTCATGGATGGGCGGGGATCATGAGTAAGAACCTGCTTGATTCACTTTCGCGGCTTTTTCTCTTGCAATCGGTTTATTTGCACTCGGCTTTACGTTTTCGAATAATGTCACCAGAGAACGCGAATGTGGTTTCACTTTGCAAGGAATACTTAAAATTCTTCTCTAAATGGTTTTTTCATCGGAGACTCATTTTTCAATATTGTTTCGGCCTTGTTTTCATCCATTCCTAGTGCCATAGTTAGCAGTCCCACCATGCACTTATGGTTATTCATCGGGTTTTCATCTGTGAAATTGTATAAAGAAAAGAACACCGTATGGAGAGAGAAAACCGGTTGAGGGTTGCAACTGGCAAACATCGACCACCAAATCGACGCCACTTACCATCCTCCTCTGTAACGTCCTTTTCCAACTGCAGCTTTTGCTGCGCAATCGTCAACATCCCTTCCTCGATAGTGCCCTCCGATATGAGTTTGTAGATCGTGACCGGCTTCTGCTGTCCCATGCGATGAACACGATCTTCGGCCTGCTTGTCATTGTACGGATTGAAGTCAATGTCGTGAATAATAACAGTGTCAGCAGCCGTCAGGTTGATGCCCAGTCCTCCCGCTTTAGTGGAAAGCAAAAATATAAACAAATTCGCGTCGGACGAGTACTGATCGATCAGCTCCTGGCGCTCAGTAACGGCCGTGGAGCCGTCCAACCGCAGGAACCTATGATTGCGAATTTTCAGGTAACGCTGCATGATGTCCAGCATCATAGTAAATTGGCTGAAGATGAGTACACGGTGCCCGTCCGCCTTTAGCTTTGGTAACAGTTCATCAAGCTGGCGAAATTTTCCGGAAGTAGTGATCAACTTTTCGGGTAACCTTAAGTCGTAAAGGCTCTGCAAAGGAAGAAGCACATAAAGGACGATAATTGAAAGAGTAGCGAACACTAATATCATATGTTTAACGCACCGTGTACTTGTCTCTCATTTCGAATAATTTAAAATCCGAGAGGTAGGCGATGTCCTGAAAAATGTCGTTTACGTTTTTCCCCTTGTAATCTGCATCCGTAGCCAGTTTTCGCGCCATATTGCGGACGTCGTCATCGGTGTAGTAGTAGCTAGTAAACCAAATAATAATATGATACCATAGTACGAAGTGAGGTATTATCATCATAATAAAAGAATTAATGGAATGAAAGACTGGAAAGGTTTGAAAGGCTTTAACCGTTAATATTACCGTAATAGCAACGGGTGATTGGCAAGTTTCCGTAAATCCATCATGATAGACATTCCACTGACTTCTGTGGTTTCCTTTATCACTCCCGTCACCTTTTGGTACTCGTTGACCGTTTCGTCGTACTTTTCTTTCTGCGAATCAACCATTGGCGTTTTAAACTGAAAGCGAAACCACAATAACGTTAAAACTCATTTCGTCGACCAGTTCCATTGTTCTGTGCTTACAAGAATTTCTTTCTTCGGCGGTAGGAAACTAAGGACATCGCGTTTCAGTCTTCGCAAAATGAATGGCTTCATGATCAGTTTTGCTCGTTCGACTTGAGTTTTTTCGAAGGGAGAGACATCATCACTTTCACCGTCCCCTTTAGCGGATTTCTGTGGAGCAGAAAGAGGCGAGTGAGAGGCTAGCTATACTTTACGTAGCTATGCGCCACCCTTTTTTACGCACCGCCTTAGAATGGAATAGGGTTTTAATGTCCTCTATTTTGCTTCCGAATAGCTTCGGCATCACGATACACAGCAGCGACATCAGTTCGAGCAAATTGTTTTGCAACGGAGTGCCGGTCAAAAGAATGCGATGCTTTGCGTTAATACGCATCAGGTTTTGGTAGCGTTGCGATTGCACGTTCTTCAGCATGTGCGCCTCATCGAACACGACGTAATCGAACTCCGTGACGCGCCACATTTTCTTCTCCTCCGCCGAAGCGCCCATCATGTGGTAGGTGGTCAACACCACATCCACATCCTCGATGCCGTTCTTGGCCCAATCGACCCGCACCATGCGCCGCTCGGCCTGGCTGCCGTAGTACTTTAATATACTCAACTCTGGGCACCACTTCACCATTTCCTGCTCCCAATTATCCATGGTTGAAGATGGGACCACCACCAGACACGGTCGCGTTTGCTCGCCATTCTCCTTCAACCAGGCAAGAAATGCAATGATTTGGATCGTCTTACCAAGTCCCATCTCGTCGGCCAGAATACAGCTCATGTTGTGCCGGTGCATTATGGTAAGCCAGTTCAGACCAACCAGCTGATATTCGGCGAGCTTCAACCCTTCACCAATGCTGGTTGGCTGTTCGACGGCCCGACTGCTACCGGATTCAATCGCATCCTCAAGCTTCTTCACTATTTTACTGCACTTGCCCATGATCCCGGCCAGATTGTTCCGACGTGTCAGGTACTCCTGCGTATAGTTCAGTATTTCCGTTGGAAGCGAGCGATGTGATCGCAGTTTGTCAATTAAATCAGGCCAATCCTTGAACGGTCGTAGTTCTAACAGAAAATCGATTTTTTTCGTCGATAGTGACTTTACGCTGATCAGTTCGTGATTTTTGGCGCCATTGAGAAACTCCAGTACAGCCCTCCGCTCTGAAGTGAGTTTGGTTGAGTGAGAACCACAGTAACCGTCGCTATCTTCATCGCTATCAAACACCTGCTCCGTGGGACGGTCGGAATCATTGTCGCTTTCATCTGCACTTTTGTTTGATTGCTGAACACGCCGTTTCTTAGCTGGTTGTTGCTTGTGTCCTGCCATGGAATACGATCCCGCTGCAGCGACAACTGGCTTCGTCGATAGGAGTTTGCATTTGGCATCCACGCTTTTCAACTGCTCTACAGTTTTGCTTACGTCCCATTCGTTCGCTACCAGCGCGGTTTGTACGGTGAGGATCTCCACCGAGCTGTAGATGTCCTTCACCGTTTTTAGTCGTTTCGATTTCTCGTCCACCGTTAAAACCTGAGCCACCGCCGGAGCGGACGACCCGTTTATGATGGGGCCCACTGTTGGAATAGCGACGGTCTTGATTGGGCTCGCCGAAACATCACCTTCGCTGTCACTATCTCCCATCATCTGAATACGTTTTCGTCCTGGGATGAGCGATACTTTAGCGTCTTGAAGACAAAAAACAAAAGAAAAGCAAAAAAAGAATACAAATGTAATGCAATTTTATGATCAAGTAATTAACACCAACAAATTCGTGGCATCAACAGCTAAACGCACTCCTCCGACTCAATGTTTTGTTTACATCTGGTATAACCTCAACGCCCAGCTGTCACTGCCACGGATTGATGAGAACCGAAAGCCGACGCCAAAATCAGATGGGCCATCGCCATGAACCATTTCGTTGTTCAAACCTGCATATTCTTCAAAAACGCACCTTGGGCTCCGTTTGCAATTCCACTTGGGATTGGCTTGCGGTACTCGCGCAAAGACATACTGGTTGCTGGTTGCCGTGGAAACCGAGTCTGGATACGTAAGGCAATGAAATGTAAACCTCTTTGCCCGCTAGATCTTTCGACTGACTGGCATAGATGTATGCGTTTCACAAACACTACCACCGATTCGCATCGGCAGAACAAACTAAAAAACTACACGATAGGAAAACCAGGTATATACGCTGATGCTAGTTGCTCTACGCAACGCACGTTTAGTTGTAACAAACTGGAAACCTTTGAGCAAACTTCAAAACATAAACTAGTGTGAAAAACAAAACCTTTTCTTCCTTAAAACCATCCAGAACCTGGACAAAACTATGGACGAAACCGAGAGCGTTTTGCCAGTAGGACATCGACGAAGGGCCGACGCTTTTGACAGCTGATCAGTGTGCTATGTTTTCGACAATCCGTTCCATTTTTTTATTTCGCTTCAATGTAGTATTATGTGCATTTATTCTAGAGACAAGAAGAGTATAAAAACCCGTAAAATGTTCATTCATTTTTTATTATAGAATAGACAAAATGACATTAAAACAAACTAAAAGGTCACGAAAGGGGCACATTTTTCGTTACCCACTGTCGATGTTTTTGAACTCCTGAACCTCGCGGTCTGTAAACGAACTCCTGGTTTGAACGCGCTTTGACAGCCAGCGCTTTGTTGCCAGAAGCAGTGTTTTTTTTTCTTTTGTATTATAGAGACTTTGACAGAAGCAGTGTTGTGCGTTTTTCAGTGCATAATTTCGATATGATGTTTCTCGTCGCTGAGAAATTGCACTGAGAAATTAACATTGTGCAGTGATTTGTGTAGTATATGCTCGGTAGGATTTCCGGTTCCTGCTTGTGTGTCGTTGCTTTAGTGATCTCGATGCATCAACTGCAATTTTTCTGCTCAGAATGTGGCTTCCTTGGCGGTATCAATTGTTCGTAGCTTATCGCACAGTTTCCTGTCGACGGTGCTGATTAGCGCTCGCATCGACTCAAATACGTCTCTTCGTTCGACTCTGCGAGTAAAAACATTTCGTACGGGCTGGTCTCCGGATTGTCCGGTATGTTGTTCTACCTTAAGGATCGCTGTACCAGACCGGTTTGGTGCTTGCCGACGCTCAATTAGCTTTATTGATCCAAATTGGGATGATGCGTTGAGAAGAAGATGCAAACTCGTACCGAATCCGCTTTTCATGTATTCTGCAAGATGTGATTTAGTGAACAAACAAATAAAAAAGCACTTGTATCCTGCAGTTTGCGAAAAGACTTTAAAGCACGAATGGAGGAATAGTTATGGACATTTGGCTAATGCATAGAAGGCGCGTAATACGGCGTGAACGTAAAATTGAAGAAGAAAACATATGCAAATTTGTTTACCATATGCTTGCTCTGATGGGCGAAAGCATGGACACAATGGCTTTCGTTTGCTAATAGAACTCGGCGTACATTTTCACTTTTAGTGTAATATTAAGCGTGATTTCGTTTTACCAAAGCCGACAACTTCCGGTGCTCGAGGCATTTGTTTCCATTGGGTAATTATTCTCTAACAATTGCTGGCAGCATAAATTACTACGTGTGACAGTTATTGGGGCCGCAGTGTAGAATCATCTTATTTGCATCAGAATAAATCACAGGTCTAGTGTTCCTCGCTTCTGTTGCTGTTGTTACGTTGAAACATTTTTTTCCGTAATTCGATGGGACCCACCGTCATTAGTTGAAACGTTGAAAATGATCGATGTTTAATCTACAGTTTTGTTTTGTTCTCAATTGCAGACGAGCGCGGACTATCGAGAACCGGAAATTGCTATCGCTCGCTAATATTACGGGGCCCTGATACGCGCTTACCAAAGCCAAGTGTTCAGAACGGAACGAGCAGAGAAAACGGCAGGAATAACAAAATGACATCCGAATAGTGAACGAATGATAGCGGCACCGTTGACTCCGCTTGGCGAAGACTGAAATGATACAGTGGCCGGAGCGGAGGTGATGTTTAGAATCGCGTTAGCTCTCTTTTCGAACAGCACGACAGGGAACGTGCCGCCGAGATTGGTAACGGAATTGTGCTAGTTTAGTGCTGAAATAAATTGTGCGAAAAAACTTAAGCTATGGAATTCCTGCCACGCTCCTACTCTACATTGTATTTTATTGAAAAACGAAACTCGCTTGTTATGCGGGTTATCGTAAAGTGCAACTGAGTGTTATCTGTGCAACGGTGCAAAAATAGTAATTCAACGAAGGAATGGTCTTGTAACTTTGTTTCCACCGAACGCTGGAACAAACATCGGAACCACCGTTCAAACGTAATTTCCTACTCGAAACAAAACGGTCATCACGGGCCCCTAAAGCGGAAACTACCCTCATAACTATGAAGATAACCGATCTTGGTAAGCATTCGTGACATTAAAAAGAATTTCACTTTAAATTTACTGTAACTTCGATTTTCTATCGAAATCAACCAATGACGTCTATTTTCATCCACCAACATCTGTTATACCTCTTTATTAAAGGAAACTTTAAATATAAAATGTAATAAAAAAAAATATCGAAATTTTTATGCAATGTTATTGACGTTACGCATTTGCAAAAAAATCCCTTAAGTTAATCTGTTGTCAGTTGTTTTTTTCTGAAAGTTTCTTTGTATCAAACGTTGTGCTCAGGGGCGGGATCGATAATTGCCGCGATCGTTAAAGCTGTTGAATGCGGTTTATTCTATGTGCAAAATTGTTTTGAAAATAAGGCAATTAAAAAGTGCATATTTTTTTACTGATTCTTCGTTGATTTTTGGTTATCGTTTATTGGGAGAACTTGGATTTCTAGATAACGCCACGCACGCACCAGCCACGAAGTGCACGGAGGCAATACCATCTATATATATAAAAATGGTTGTTTGTCTGTCTGTCTGTACCGCATTTTCTCCAAAACTACTGAACCAATCCGCGTGAAATTTTGCACAGCGTAGTTTTGTGACCCCGGAATGTGAATAGGAAAGTTTGACCCTCCAACACCTCCGGGGAGGGGGGGCTCCCATACAAACGTAACGTACCGTAACGTCCCATACGTAACGTCCATACGTAACGCCCATACGTACGTCCAAACGTTTCAAACAAATCGAACCAAACGGCAGGCGGGAGTTTTGGGGAAGGGGAAATGTTCTGGTGAATGTTTGAAACCCCTCCCCTCTTTACAAAGAGAAAGGGGCATTAACCCATACAAAATCTGGGTTAATGTCAGCAAAGCTCGGATAATTTTCAAGCAATTTGAGCCAAACTCAGGTGGTGCGAGTTTTGACATGTATCCAACGGGAAGCCGATCGGATATGTCACCGGGAAACGAAGGAGTAACGTAAGGTGGGAAGAGAAACTGAACGAATCCCGATCGTTTGAAAAGTAGGAGTAACGGGAAGCGAAAAGGGAAGCTGATCGGATACATCACCAAGAGTCCTTTGAAACGCCTCCCAATCGAGAAACAAGGATGAAATGAGGCGCAGCGACGCGCGCCGGGAACTGCTAGTTTAATATAAATGGTGAAAATACCTTTCCAAAGGTGCATAAGGTTTGAGGGGCATGTTTGTACAACTGTGCAAAGAATCTAATTTTCTGTTTTCATCAACTTTTTGTGTGGAAATTTCACTTCTACTGTAGCCCTCTGTTCACTCCTGTGGTCTAGCATAGATTTCAACTGTGTAAAGGATGCTATTTTCCTGTCATTCCCAGTTTCTAATTTATCTAATTTATTTATTCATAAAAAACCGTCAACGGGCAAACTTAGCCTATTTGACAATAGTATCTTAACCAAGAGCTTAGAACAAAAGTTAATCAATCAGGCGAAACGCAAAAACGAAGCAGGTAACCGAAATCAAAGGAAGACACAGGCGACAGTAACGAGGACACAGCAATTACCATGAGGACATGAAAGCAAAAACATCTCTACACCGATCCAGGGACATATTAAAGTCAAGTAACGACGAGAAATTGTTATAAGTGCGACATAGTGAAAGCAACGGGTCATTATGTCCAGCGAGCGACGTGCGCGCATCAGTTCTAAGTTCGAGGTTAGGTCTTCTTCTCAAACATCGAACAGGAGCAGAAAAATTGAGACGAGTCAGGAGTGTTGGCGAGTCAATACGTGAGGTCAAAATCTTAAATGCGAACACAGCCTGTGCTGATCGTCTACGGTGCTCGAGTGAACGTAGCCCAAGTAGAAGGCAGCGTTTCTGCTGGATATTCGTGTCTGTTTCTTATTTTTTACGGGTTTCTCGCAAAAATAACACATTTTAGTCGAAGAACACATTTTTGTTCCCAAACAGCTTGCCAATGGTTCAGCTGTACTCACGAGGTACTGTGCTGGTTATGTTCGTTTAACGTACGTCTTACATGCGCCAAATGAGCGCGTGAAATCTGCGAAGTTGGCAAAATGCAGCTGAAGGTTGTGAAGCAGAATGTTTGACTATAACGTGTGTTTACCTTATGGCCACGTGAAAGCTGTTGAACGAACGAACCAGCACCTCGTTGGTTGGTGAGCTTCGTGAGCCAGATTGTTGGTTGATGGGCTGTGCGAGGAAGAGGGAGGACAGCGTCGTGCAAAAATCTGTTCTATTGCGTAGCGACGGTTGGTTGGACATTCGTCAAACTGAACCCGAAGGAACAAGTAGAGTAGAATTGTAGGGCACAAGTAGGGCACAAGATGCAGGATTATGCAGCGTTAGGTTGGTGATGCCTCGCTTGGGAAGACTGGTATTTTATCGTACTAATTAAACTAATTTTATGTTTCTGTTTTTCTTCGATTCCATTCTACTTTTCAGGGCTTCGGAATGGCAATCAGCCGCGAACCTTTATCACACTTCTCTTCGGCACGGTTCTCGGTTTTATGTTTGCAACATTTATCACGTCTTCGACAGTGCGCCAGCAACCTTGGCTACCAGAGTACTACCATCAACGTGAAGCGCCGTCAGTTGCCAGCGATCCGCATACGGGTCACGAGCTGCGGGACGCTGCCGGTCCCGAGAAGGAAGTTGGCAGCCATGGGTCCCACGAAGAAGTGCACGCACACGAAAATTCCTCTCTGGCCCAGCAACTGCAGCGCGAGGTTCGCGTCCTGTGCTGGGTAATGACAAACCCGAGCAATCACAAGAAAAAGGCACTGCACGTAAAACGTACCTGGGCGGGTCGTTGTAACAAGATTTTGTTCATGAGCTCGGAAAAAGACCCGCTGCTCGACTCAATTGCGCTGCCCGTGGGCGAAGGGCGTAACAACTTGTGGGCGAAAACGAAGGAAGCCTTCAAGTACATCTATCAGCACCATCTGGACGATGCCGATTGGTTCCTAAAAGCGGACGATGACACGTAAGTAGTGCTGTTGCTTCAGCGAAGTTTGGTAGATGAACTTGAACCGATTGTGTCTATCTTTGTAGCTACGTGGTCGTGGAAAATCTGCGTTACATGCTGTACTCGTACTCACCGAGCTTCCCGATCTACTTTGGCTGCCGTTTCAAACCGTTCGTCAAGCAGGGCTACATGTCAGGCGGTGCCGGTTATGTGTTGAGCAAAGAAGCAGTCAAGCGCTTTGTTGAGGATGCACTGCCTAACCCCCAGTGTCGCCAGGACGCGGATGGATCGGAGGATGTCGAAATTGGCAAATGTCTGGAACTGGTGAAGGTTCTGGCCGGTGATTCGAGGGACGCAGTGGGACGGGGACGGTTTTTCCCATTCGTGCCGGAGCATCATTTAATACCGAACCATGTTGGAAATGATTTTTGGTACGTCCAATACGCTTACTACAAAGCGGACGAGGTACGTTGGATAAAGAAATCGGGGATCGTGTGAGAAAATAGTTTGAATAGCATAACGTAACCCAATTTCCCATTGATGTTTCCATTTTTCCAGGGCCTCGACTGTTGTTCGGACAATGCCATCTCATTTCACTATGTGTCGCCAAACCAGATGTACGTACTAGACTATCTTATCTACCATTTGCGGCCATACGGTATCGTGGGCCACGCGCAACCTCTGCCAAAGAAGCTCAGCCTGAGTGATCTAGTACGGGTAGACGATTTGGGGAAAACAACCACAAAACCATCAACGGCGCAACAGCAGCAGCAGCAGCAGCAGACCGGGGCTGTTGCGGTCGATACAACAGAAGAAGCAAAAAGTGACGAATGGGGATACCAAAGCTAATGTACCAAAAATCTAACTCGAAAAAGCGGATTGCAACAAGTAGTGCTAAGTACCAAAAACCTAAGAAGGAACTTCACCAACAACGTCAACAAGTAGAGTGAATTCATCGGGTCTTGAAGGATGGCCAGGCCTGGTGATACTTCGATTTCACTTGAAAAGAATGTCATTTAGTTTTGTAAGCTTATGCTAAGCTATCGATAGTAAGCGACACGCCAAATCGCGACGTGCGAAGTGGCGCAGGATTTTGCCACTGGCTCTTTCCTTTCCCTTTTGTTTTATGTTTGTTTGTGTATGTCATGCCTTGGTCTTTTGTGTGATATGGATACTCAATCTATTTTTTTCTCTCCAAGTTTGAAGCAGAATGCATCCAAGGGAGTCTGTAATGTTGGCAACAGTGCCATTACGAAAAAGAACGTAGAAGTAAAAGGCTGAATTTAGAAGGAAAATTTCGCATCACGCAACGTCTAATTTACTTTGAACAACAACGCTTTACGTTTTATGTTTTACAAAGTCCGCTGAGGCACAAAGGTTTTAACACAAGCTGATCGATTTCACATCAAAAACTTTTTTACGTTTTATACTTTACGGACCGTGTGGCCGCCCAGAGTCATTTTTCCACGGAATATACCGACATCGATGTTTTGTTTTATTCATCTCTACTATCAAATAATGAACCCCATTGCTCTGAAATATCGTCTTTTAATTTAATAGGATTGCTGTACGTGTGTTCCTTACATTTGATAAACCGAGAGGGCTCATATTGACCTCACTGATAAAAGTGTAACCTTGTAAACATCATTCGCCAATTTCTCAAATGAATCTCGAGTAGGAATCTCAAATGTAGTGCTTTATAATTGGTTTGGACAGTGCTATGCTCTGTATCAGTCTATTCCTCAAACTAAAGAACATCACTTGGCAAGAGTGGCAAGAAGCTAATACTTCCGATTCCGATTGCTAGACTATGTTCGGTGAATATTTTCTCGAAAGCTTTTTCCAAAGAATACACGTCAACGTTTTCGTTCGCTCGTACAAAAACAAGCGCTTCTATTCCATCTTCTCTCGAACAAACCATGCATTTGTTTATTTTATTAAAACTATTGAAAATAATACGAACTACCGTACCGTTTCAATTTCCATATTCAAACGTAAACGATGCAAAGGATAATTGCAGCCATGATGCCATTACATTCAGGAATATTTAGTATGGTGTTAGTGGTCAGAAACTGACTAACAGTTTGCGTTCAAAGTAAGAAGAACATGAATAGCAATTACCATATGTCCTATATTAATATTATGTTGTATCCTTTAAAACAGTACTGAAGCAAACAAATGAGTCTCGCAACAGCTCAGCAGTTGCAAGGAACTATGGAATACTCCCTTAAGTCGAACAAATTTATAGCTGCAAGCTGTGTACCGCATCATTATCAAACGTTCGAAAACATCTAGAATAAAGTAATTTATCCAATAACAGCCGACTGTCGATATTTTTGTTGCTACTGTGCACTAATACCACGAGCCGCCCGGCGCTTCTGGCCATCATTAAACTGTTAAACTGTGCACCGAATATATCCTTACTTTTAACGCCTTTTTACCTTTTTTGATAAATGATTGGGTCCATTACGTTCGTTCGAGGGGCAATAATTAGCTCCGAAAGCGGCCTCTCAACTGTCAAACTCTTGGCATGCGGGTTCTTCGCTGTAATTGTGCGAAACAAGGCGCCGGCCTCTTACTGAACGCAACCGAAGTTAAATTAATTCTACCATTTTGTATCCAACAGTAAACCACAAAAAGGCGACTTCTTCATAAGAATGTACAAATTTCGATAATGTATTTTGGACATATAAACATATGATATTTATTGCACCACAGTGAAACGTAAGAAAGCGTTTCAAGTGGCGTTTCCGAAGCGTTTCTCGTGGGGGGCCTGAACTCTCTAGTTCGAGCCTGATGTGCGAGAGTATATAGTGTTTTGGCGCACTCTTTTTAACCGTCACATCTCACAAACCCCCTCGATACCCGCAACCCTTTGGCCGTCTTCGATTCCGAGCACTTTTTGGACCCAATCAGTGATCAGTATGCTCTCACTTTCAGCGATCGTCCCACAAACCGGCTTTTACCCGCTAAGTATCCATTCGAAGGAGGAGAGCACATGGCTCAGGCTATGGCGCGTAAGTATGTGTGTTACGTACAAATTGCATGCGGAGACACTAGCACCAACCAACTCACGCATGCTCGCGATCGGAGTGATCAGTCTTCGGTTACTTTTCGGCCCGTTCGGTTGTGCTTTCGTGGTAGGTTTTGTCGTTGTTGGCTTGTGGTGTCTGAAAAATCAGCAAAATAACCAGCGTGTGTGTTGGGGACCTGCAGTTTTGGATGATAGTTTTTGTTCACTTTTCTACTTCTTCTTTTGGCTGCTTCGCCCCGTGTCTTCATAACTACAAAAGCGGCCACAAGTGCGGTTACTGGGTGGTGGTTGTCCCGATGGCGCGTTCGCCGTGCATTCACTGGTGGTAGGCTCGAGTGCGGTAGGATGGAGCGGAGTGCTATTTATTTGCCTTGTGCTCGTTTCTTAACTGTTTTGTCTGGTGTTTTCATTTTCATTCAAACCAACTTAGCCCTCGTTTGCGACGCAACGGTTTTCGTGTCGGAACCCAATACTACGCCAGACAAACAAGCTTCACCACTCCCCACTGAAGGAATATCTCATCCTCAGCAGTTCAAAGTTTTTAATTTTATTTCAGGTGCAACCTATTTGTTTTTAAGTTGCTAGTCGTTACCCGTGCTGCGGAAGCTTTCGAAAGTTTTTTCTGAGCCACGGCAAAAGAGGTCATCCATTGAAAACTTTTTAGTTTCTTCGACGTTTGTTTCTGTCGATCTCACTTGAGCTTGATTGCTACACACTTTTATGATCATTTTGTCTGAACAAGTAAATACAAAACTGCTGCATCTTAATTCATGTCGATTCGATTGCCTTTTTTGCCGACTCCCCAGACCGCAAGAACAGGTGTCGGTGGCACACTTTGGCCTCGTACTACGTGACGATCGTGCAGCGATAATGGAAGTTCATCAACACTCATCATCGCACAGCTTGAAGGTAGAGCCTTACCATGATCGTCTAGAACGACTAGAAGTGATCTTGCGTTTATATAGAATTTGTCGGTAAGATCGTCGACCCAGATGGTCGTAAGGCACTCCTCGTGTGTTACATAATGACTTCCCATCACCGCCAGCTAAAGCGCAGCGCCAATCCAAGCTTTTGCATGTGCAATAATCGAGCGTTCGAACGTAGTGGCGTAAAGGCACATCATCTTAGTGGCTGTTCTTAGTGCGAGCACCGGAGCGAGCTGTCCCTTGGCATCTCCAACTCCTAAACAACTGACCGACTGCCGATTGGTGCCATTAGTGAGCAAATGCAGCGCGAAGGCAATCCTAAAGCTCCGTGTTCTTCATTGCCACTATTGTGCGAGATGATGAAACAATGATGAATGGCAAAAGAGGGTTCTTTTGGTAGTTGAAGCGATTATTATTTTTTTATTTTTAAGTTTTTGTGAGAGAGCATCTTGGAAACGTCTGCGCCAACACAGCGGCGCAGCGACCTCAGTTGTTCTCTTGGGTTTTCGCATGATGCAGTGATGGAAGACAGAAGCAACGACAAAATGGTAAGCGTGGCGTAAACAAGAAATGGAAAGTGGTAGGCGTTTTCCGTTGGTCAAGACGAGTTTCCAAGGCGTTTCTTCTCTTCAAGGGTGTAGTGAATTATGCGAGAGTCATGCGGCTGCGGGCATAGTGAAGCATTAAAAACAATGGAGCGATGCGCGAGTTTGTACGAAAGACTCAAATGAGCGAGTAGACAACGAACCGCGGTGCCGGTTGTGCAGCGACACACATTTGAAGAGAGAGAAAAAGAGAGAGAGCGAGAGAGAGCAATTGATAAAGAGAGGAAAAGTTGCTTGTAACTCAACGCCCGTGTGAAGCAGATTTTGTACATCGAGTTTTGGTATCGTAGCCCACAGAGTCTGGGTATTTCGATTGGAGCGGATCTGAGACTCACTTCGTGAATCTTCGTGAAACTTTTCATACAAATCACCTAAATCCAATGCCTGTGGTGCAATTTTGCGAAATTTGAAATTTTCATCACAAACAAAAGTCGTTCAAAGCATGGTTTTTCCATTTTTCTCCATCTACATATTGGTGCATCCAACAGAAGTACGGCTTCGTGTGCAAAGTAGCATAAATGTTGACCGTACCAAAGTCGCAAATTTGTGATTCGTGCCACGAACTGTAAAGCAAGCCGTGAGCCCGACGTATAAGTCCCGTCGAAAGTCAGCTGTGGCTTCGCCCGGTCGAAATGGGTAGTGCACGCACACGGACATATCGTTTTCCCTTTCTTCGGACTCCGATCGTAAGAGTAGTCGTGTTGTGTTGAATTATAGAGACTTGAGCGATTAAGGCATACGTCTCTAAAAATCGTAAGGATAGAAAAACGAACATGATCGTCGCGATGAGCAGCTGTATGCGAAAGTGAAAAACACACACAACTACACAAGAATACGCGCGAATGTGATTTTTTGAAAGTAAATTGTTACTACCGCGTTCCTGTAGACGTGTCCCATGTACTCCGGTTCAACAGCCATCGTCTCATGGCTGGAAGGTCGTTATGTTGATGACCAGGCCCGGATGTTCGAGAGTACAGACATTTTGGCTGGCTGGGGGGGGAACTCTGCCAAGAAGAATTTATCATGAACGGCCTGCCAACATTAGCGCCAACATTATGCCGAGAGCATTAATGAACAGCTTTTCTCAATTACAAAAAACAAAAATCACGTCATCGATGCTTTATATTTTGACATATTTTTATTTGAAAAGTTTACCACTAAAGCCAACTTAATGTGGCGCACCTCTGACCCCTTTTGTGTCAAGGATGCGGTTCGATCGAACACCCTACCGAGCACGCATCGACCCTGAGCTAATGCATGTAAATTAGATTTTATTGAACTTCGATCAAGTGTCGGGACGCAATTTCATTGGAATGTTATCACTCCAACCCCCGCTGTCGGTGGTCGTTGCGAGGATCGCTAGCCAGAAGGTGCACACAAGCTCGCTGAGTGTCCACGCATGTCCTCGAAACCGGTGCTTAATCGCCGAGGAGTGTCCGGTGATGGTGACGAAAAGAAGAAAAAAAACGAACAAACTGCACTTTGATGAAGGTGTAAAAAATGCCTCGCACTACTAGACTAGCTACGGGACACGTCAGAACGACACTGCAGTGGGCAACTGCAGTAAAGTTGAAGAAAAGTGTAATTGCTTGCCAAATGAGTCCGTTGAAGGTTTGCATTCAAGTACAGGAGCGCTGCGAGTTTCCATCGGTAGATTGGGGCACGTTGAGTAAAATAGGTCAACAAAACCGGACTAAATTTTGCCACCCCCCGAGATCGGCATCTTACTGGGGAGTTTCGGCCGATAACCGAAAAGGCACCCCCCGGGGGGCTTCAGGTTTAACCCGCCACATGTCACCATGTTGTGAAACCGTTTAGTACCACATTTTCGTTGGCGATTGACGGCAGCTACGACGACGACGACGAGACAGTATGGTTTGTTTGTCAATGATATATTCAATCAACGTACCGTACAAGCGTTCCAAATTGGCGGCGAATAGAATTCCAAATACCGCTCCCAAATGGATCCTAACAAAACCACATACTTAGCTCAACTTTTTTCAATGTAGCGTGAATAACGAACATTGATGAATGGGTTTGATTAAGAGCCACAAATCAAGGTACCCAAGATTGAACTAGCGAGTTGAAATGAACCCCCGCTGCTGATGACGGTTACGCGAATGTTATCGCCAGGATTAAGCTACGTTCAACTTGTTTTCAAACGATTTCGGTCCTTTCACGAATCGATCAATACTAGGAATACTCGGTTATCCAAGGGCAGCATTTTTATGTCGAAATTACAATCACATTCTGCCGCAAATAGTGGCAGGTTCGACGACGACGAAGATCGACAACCGATTTTTGATCGATTCTACCGTTGTGGAACCGCAGCAATCGTAACGAGCTTTGGATATCTTCAACAGGAAGTAATAAAAATGGACTTTGATATATTGTGAAATGATTTATACCATCAATCAACGCGTTTTGTGCAGTTTTCCGCCTTTGCTCGAATTCAGCAACCACACGCCGGTTATTACTATGTCATCAGATCAGATGGAGTAACAACCAGCGCTTAAATCTAATTTTTTGTCCATATTTGGGCTTATAACCATAGTTTATTCGATCGCTCGCTATAGGATAAAATAAATGTATGTACGAATAAAATACAATTGTAGGAGTGTAAGATCAAGGCTATTTTCCTGTTTTGCATTGTCTAGACAACGGAGAGTCCTTGTAAACGGATTACACTTCGGTGCATGGCTACTACTGTTAACGGCTTAATTTCGATTACTCGACTCTGTCAGGAAGACCTTCGATCTGGATAACAATCGCAACCGAAACCATTTGTGCTTATTAAACTTTTGCTGTTAAATTGCTTATGCTAACTTTTGCTTATTAAACAAAATAAGTTTGCCAATATTCATTGTAATAGATAAATGTATTTAAAAACGTTGTCAAACTTCAAAATACTTAATTGTTTACGCTTTGTCGATCACAATTTCTACATAGGTACACTTTTCTCGTACCCGTACTTTTGTTTGGAATACTTTCGCTGTTAGTTTCACTTAACTGCTCTGTATTGTCTTCGTCAGGAATATCTTCGTCCCTACTCTCGATAATAGCACTCTTATCATAACTGCCATATGGATCAATTTGTCTATCCAATAGTTCATCGGAGCTATCATATAATCATAACAAATCATACAGCACTTCATAGAAGCATGCAACAATCATTTTAACTGGTTCTGGTAAAAATGTCACAAAATTTATACTAAGACGAAAGATCCACTAATGTATTTACAAGCGGAGAACCTTCAAATATAGACACCTTGTGCGCTTATTGGCCGTAAAGCGGCATAATACGGTACGGTATCTCTGCCTAGCAAACCGGCTCCTGTCGAAGATGTCACTACCGACCGGCAATAGAGTTGTTCGCCTACACATGGCTCACAAAACAGGCAATCGCTATTAGTTGCAATCGTGAGGCACCGAATCTGTCGTGGCCATTATAGGTCTCACTTGGAGCGTTTGGTTTTCAGAATAAAATTGTAAATTGTAATAAAATTGTATGCTGTTTTGTAGAAATCGAAGGAATGACAGCATGAGCATCACCAGCAACCCTCAAAGATAACAAGAACATTCGCATGAAGCTCGTCAATTTGCATAATGCACAGTTTCTTATCTGATATACCCCCCTATTATCATTCTCTAATTGAGTACTCGAACGTTAGAGTGAACACAGTAAGGGAGAAAGCAAAATACAGCAAGAGAGAAGACAGAAAGTGACAGCTATAGCAAAATGAACTCAAAATGAACGATCGAGTATCATAATCGGGGGGATAGTTTAACCCATGGTTTTGGCAGTTTTGACAGCATTGGAAGAAGGTTTATGGTATTCCTGATAGATATTCGCAACAAATGAAAATGATTGAAGTAACGTTCACATTGAACCGTGCATTGTATTTTCAGCAAAACCACTCTAACTTGTTTGATCGTGCGCATAGCATATGCAACCTTTCTCACCATTCAACCTGTCCAGAAAAGATGTCTAAGCTGCTTATTAAATGCTTATGACTAGTATAGGCTGTCGTCACTGCCCAAAATTGGATGCTGAGCATCGTTCCACGCCTAGGATTTTTTTTGAATACATGCATAACAATGTACCACCAAAGCCTTGTGACTTCGCCGTTTGTTGTTTTGAAACAAGCAGCGCGATTATCGTCATCTTCGTTACCGATCCATCGATCGCTGCTAATGATCGAACGTTGAAACCCTCGCCAGTGCTGGAAGTGAAGCCGATTGAATAGACTATTAAAATCAATTTCATCATATCACGCTTCCATAAGAAGCGTTTAAAAAACTTCAACCAATGCGTAACCTTGCTGTGGTACTCGGAAACAGCGGTACGTTCAAACGCGTTTTCTAACGACACTTGAACTCCCATAAAACAAGGATTACCTCATTGCGGCGCGTGGCATGGTATCAAGTACCTTCGGGCGCTTTTCACGCCTAGCCACAACATTCCGCATGTGTTCTTGTTATCTTCGTGCATGTGTGCCGTAACTGCGGTGCCAGACGGCACGAAACAACGGATATAACAGCCTCCTACCGCGACAATTTTGACAGTAAAGCGATCAGTAGGTGTCAAAAGCGTTGTGGGTCAGCAGACCCTGTAACAGGGCGCATAACAGACGAAAACAGAGGTGAAAATAAAACAGATTCTTATTTGTGATGTTATTTTGAATTTTAACTATAAGTTTATCTCCATTTCAGCAATAAAATGGATAGCAAACCTGAGCAAAAAAGATGGTTATTGTGTCGTTGATCTGCTCTTGTTGTATTATTGGATTTGATTGGATTATTTGGATTGATTTGATTGGATTAATTGGATTAATTGGATTGATTTATTGGATTATTTGGATTAATTGGATTGATTTATTGGATTAATTGGATTAATTGGATTAATTGGATTGATTTATTGGATTAATTGGATTATTTGGATTATTTGGATTGATTTATTGGATTTGATTGGATTAATTGGATTAATTGGATTGATTTATTGGATTTGATTGGATTAATTGGATTAATTGGATTGGTATTGGTGTAGCATAAATGAATATGAAGAAGAAGATATGAAGAAGAAGATATGCAGGTGTGCTTGTGTTGTGTGAGTGTGAGTGTGAGTGTGTGAGAGAGACAGATCGTTATCAGAAAGGGAAAACCAAAATTGTGAAACGTGCGGATTTCTTCCTTTTAACATTTAATAAAATAACTTGCATATTTCATTACATTACTTTTATTCATACTTTTTCTTGTCATGTCCCTCTGGACTTGGTTTCGTGTCCGTTGCCCGTTGTTACTGATGCTATCTCGACGCCTCTGCACGTTGTTGATGATGATCCGTAAATTATGAGTCCACTCCGGATCGTTAACAATCAGTGCCATTTCTACTAACAAAAATTTTTAAATCAAATTCACTTTAAAACACTGTTGCCGAACTACCTAACTATAGAACAACAGCACCAACCTTTAACGTAGCGAGACGAAGAGAATGAAGTTCCACAATCGTAGTAACTGAAACCAACAGCAAGTGCTTCTTCGACTTCAGCATGAATAATGGAACCATCTCTCGCTCCTACCTGCGGTTTTTACCTACAAACCATTCACCGACGGACTCGGCGTCGCCCATCCCTTCGCGACGAGTAACAAGCTGCACGCCAGACGCCGTCCGGGATTTGCCCGAGGCATAGCTAGAAACACAAGCTTACAGATTCCTGTACAAAACAATCTTAGCAGAGAATAAACCAGCATAATTCCAAGCATGGCACCAAGCATTTATTTCTTCGTGATCACTCCCAGTATAATATGAATCCGGATGTTCGGGAAATAAGGTGAATTAGTGTGGCTTTTTCGTAAACTCTACATCTGTTCGCCGTAATGGTCATCTCTTTCATCAGCTCTGTTTGGCTAGCAATGATCCTGGATGTGCGGTCCTGGTGCCGGACGATTGGCCTGTTGTCACTTTGTTCAATCCCATCTTGCCGGTACAGCAACAATATCTAAAAAAAGCGAAAAGATTATTCAGAAATCAACTTACCTCTCCGATTTCTATTTTCTCGGGCCAAAAACACGAATGTAAACACGCTCGACATTTCTCTTACTAGTTGTTTCTGTTGCTGTAATATTTCAGACCTGCCACACGTCACGAAACAGATTTGACACCAAGTTACATGTTGCGCGTAACTGTTTCGTGCCGTGTGGCACCACAGTAACGCTGGTGTAATAAGTAAAACCAGCGACAAACTATCGGCCAATGAAATGTAGCAGACTTGTAAGTCTTGTAGAAAGCAGTCTCAAAAATGCTTCTTATACTTTTATGTTATTTTTTTAACAGCTTAGCTCATGATGGGCAACTTAAGCGACGGTCCGTGGCCTGGTCCTTCGAAGCATGTTAGCTCAGCTCGATAGTATTCAACTTGACTGTATTCAACTGCATGAATACTGTAGTCATATGTAATTAACTTTTTGCGACAAAACACACAAATAGTAACTGAACTGTTGATATTTCGATTGTGTTTCGAACGCCTTTGTGTTCCACTTTACATCGTCTTGGCGGGCGAAGGCGCACAACTAGGTGGAGGGAGTCTCTGTTGGGTCCTGTTGGGCTGCTGGGTAAAACAAGAAATCTTTTTTCTGACCGGGCATCGGGGCACACCATGACCATCGGTGAAGTGGGTTTCATAAGGTTTCCTAGGCGCTCACCAGAGCTTCGCCTGAAGCGTGTCTCCAAACCACGGATTGGCCTTGATATGAATTGTGCGCCATCCAATTTGATGTTTTTTTTCCCTTTCTTCTACCACGCACATACCGCACCGTATCGCGAAATTCCAATCACTTACCCTTGGTCATCATCTTTTCGGCTTTCGGCAAAGTCGGAAAGCCGAAACCGTACGAGCCTTAGCGGTTTTTGGAACACTCAAAAACCGAACGGACCCCGCCGTCCAGCGTGTTGAACGATCTACCTTAACCCGGCATACTTAACCCTATCCTTCGAATTCCGTCATAACAGTCCATCGAAACCATGGTTGTCAAATTGTGCGTTGCCCGAACGTTGCCATGTGTGTGGCACCGCGATTCGAGAAGTAAAATGAAGTATGGCCCGCTCATTTTGCTTCGCCCGAGTGATTAGCTGTCCCGTTCGTACACGCGGATTGTGGCGGGTTTCGAATACGGTTGTTTTGACACAATCCGAAATTTATCCGTCCGATTTCTGTTGGTGATACCGAAGCCACAGTTGATGTCCAAACTGTGCTGGTATTCAGCAAACCACGTTGAAACACAATATAACTTTAAGGAACTGTTATCAGCAACGCTCCGAGGACATCATTAATGAGAGTCCTATAGTCCGATAGTCCGTGACCTCCGTTGGGTTCAATGGTATTGCCCGTTCCAAAGATTGACAAAATAAGATATCGCTGGTGTGGTGCTTGTTTGTAATTGTGATATAGGATCGTGGAATAAATGATCAAACTCTGATCAATTGGTTGTGCCATGTGCTTGTAAACTTCTTGTTGATGGTTTTGCCGAACACTAATTGCTTAACCTTCCACAAACGGTCACTTTCTTTGCCGAGGGTTAAATTTCATTTAATTTATTTCACTGCTTCACTTGCGGTACGGCTAGCATTCGCAGTGTATTGGTGGGTTCAGCAGTAAAGTTAGTGTTTGTGCGAAGTGATTGGTCAGGTTGGTGATAAAAAGTGTCCAGTGAACTGCCAACCGTCACACCGCCGCCGCCACTGACCGATGTGTTAAAAGTGAAAGGAAGATCGAAATAATTCGAGCACGGCCGCCAAAGCAAAGGAAAGTGTATAATTTCGTAAGCCGAGGTTAGAGTTGCGAAAAAACGGCTTCATCCGAGCGCGTCGTGCGTGAGGAGTGAGCGAGCAAATTTTATCATCGACCCAAAAAATAAAGCAGAGCCACGACCGGAGTCCAAAGTGATAGTGACCAGCAGCCACAGCAGACACCATCATCAGCACCAGCCAAATGATTTGTAAATGAGAGCAGTCCCTTGCAGCAGCAGCAGCAGCAGCAGCAGCAGTAGCAACAGGAGCAGGAGCTATCAACATGAGGACCGTTGACCGAAACTCGGCGGGCTTACCGTGGGCCTTCGCTACGGTGGCGAGCTGCCTAGTGGCCTTGCACTTTACCGTTCCAGCCACCGAAGCCTCTGGTAAGTGTTCCACTTTCTTTCTTTCTCACTTCCCTGAGTGTGGTGGGCCCCTTTGGAAAACGGTCGGGTTACGAGACGGCGGACTGGCTCTTGCCAGGCCAGTCGAGTGGATTATCGGTGCAGAAAAATCGGTTGTCGGTTCTCTACAATGGGTTCGGTTAAACGGGACAATTAGTTCGGAGTGACATTAATGGAAGTGTAATGACCGGCGGCATCTTTGACTTCCTTGCCAGCAGCAGGTCCAGCAGGGAATGTTGCTTTTGGCCTTTGTGATTTAACGAAAGCGTGTAAGAGAGTTTAATCTTAAACGAATGTTTGCAAGCTCTGGTTGGTCTTAATTTGAAACATTATTTACTGAACATTTATTAACCTGATCCCGATTGCCGTCTCTCATTCGTAGCCACGCAGTAATCGCATCCTGATGATCCGAGCAAACAATCGAATGGAAACTTTTGCAGACGACTGCTGCACTTGATGAAGGTTCCTGACTGAGCTCACAGCTAAAGTGAACAACGATGCAAAAGCTCTCTTAGCTGCAGCTTTGCGTGGTGGTCTCGTGAATTATGCCATTGCTCAATAACAATGATGCCCTACCGCCTCACCCATCCGTTCGTGTATTCCTTTTGCCGTGTCGATCGGTCACGGCGTGTTTTGCACGCTTATCAGGAGCATCTCGAGTGTTGATGAACATGTCTGCCGAACGCGGGTCATCTTGACGCTTTTCCATTTCTGACGCGTTTATCATTCGATTTAATCACCGTTTTTACTGCGGCATGTTTCCCACTCGCGGTTGCGATGCGCTTACCTTCACCTCATTTTCGACGCGTACCGAGCGACGAATCGGAAATGAATTTCACTAATCATCAGCCACGGCTCATTTGGAAGTTTTTCCATTCAATAAAAGTGTCATGCTCGTGTGTCGACGGCTGAAACGTAGGCAATAAATCATGCACCACGCGTTTGACGCGTTCTCTTGTGCATGCATAAATGGCCAATGGTGTAAGCCCTCTTCGCACCGTGTTCGCTGGTAACGATTTTAGCACCTTAAAAGGGACGAACGATCACGTCCCGCTGAAAGGTGAACTAATTAGACGACAGCTTCTTGCTCCTCCCCGCGCATTCTCGAATGTGCTGCTTATAGATATAATTTGAATTCTAAGCGACCAAAGATCGGACATCAACGCTCGATGTGCTTACTAATGATTCTAGCCTGCCACCGGAGGCTGCTGCTGCTGCTGTTTGAACGAAGCAGCGCATTTGTTGACACTTTAAGGAGTTTAGACGCACGCAATGGTGCATATGCGGTGCGGAGATATAGTTCAAAACGGTTTTAAAATTATCATCATTACCCGCCAATTACTCACTCATTGCCTCCAGGCGGCCCACTGCACAGCTAGGCATACACGACTACCAAAGCGCCTCAAGGTTGGTGATGTTTGATTAGCAAACATCATGCGTTCCGTATGTTAAACATGCAGCATTACTCATCTGTGTCAACTCATGTTTACCAGTTTTGACAAGGGACAATCTTGTCGTACGCATCCGTAGAAGCTTATTTCTCGTTACTACTTGTTAACCAAATCGTAAAACACTTTGTAGTCCTTGCTGTTTTTGTAGCATAAGTAATTATTACGAATAATCCGATAAACCAGAAACTTAAGAATTCTTATTCTGATTCTGAGAAGAGCGCGTTGGTTGCTTGATTATTTTAACATACGGTCATATGCTGTATTCGGTTAAAGTCGTTAGGTGAGAACCACATTTGAAAGCTAGTTGTTCTGGTTCTAACTTGGCTAATTGGTACAGAAATTGTAAAGACTGTACGGGTTGGTTCGTCGTCCGTCAGTCTCATGACATGACTAGTCCACCGGAGCTAGGCGAGGCGCATCAACATTTTCCTCTCGGGCGCGGCTAAGAGAGCTTCGTCAGTTTTCGACAGAGTTCACATCTCAGATGCTTATGTTAGTACTGGGATTATAACCCCATATTATAAACCATAACTGCTGTTGTGCCTTGAAAGTAGTGATTTAACAAGAATGAAGATGATAATTGGCCAGATAAACCAATCGCACATCGACTCGCATTTGCTGACATTAACCGACTTAGGTTAGGGCTGGTCCACAGTAACTCTGACATCCAGCTGAGCATCAGATTGGCTACAAATTGGGATCAATCTAACCTTCGATCTATCTGTTGATCGTTCCGGTTTAAAATAATAAGAAACCTTCCTACCAGTAATGCTACCGGAAATCTGGCTGGCAGCAATCAGATCTGTGGGGTGTTAAATGAGCCCAGCGACGAATGATCGTAGTTGGGTTTCCTGGTTTTAGTGAGGTATGTCGGGCCGATCATTAATTTAAAGATCTGATCTCGACGCAGAGTAAGGTTAAATTTTAACAAACTATTTCTGTTGCTTTACTAATATCTGCCCTTTCGGTTCTTTCTGGTAGCATGTAATCCGTTTGCATTAACTGTATCATAATCTGCGTGTATCTTGACGGTTAGGATCGAGGTCACGCTCCCTCAACATTAACCCATTTGTTTGTGTAAACGATCGATTGAAGACTAAGTTTCGTACGAAAAGGACAATAATAGACTATTAGTATGAGATGGCAGAGATCCTGTCTTCATTTAACCTTCCATATTATTTGACTGGACTCAAGGTCGGTCGCAGCATGGAGGCAGTTTGTGTAATAAATATTATTCGATACGGCACCCCATGAACTGAGGGCTACTTTTCTAACCCTAACATAAGGCTCCTCGCGCCCTTAGACCACCATTTTGTTGAAGCGCAGTTTGTGGTTGGTTTGAGTCGTGAGTCTTAGTCTTCAATGGTATGCTCCGCAAAGGTTGTTTTGAACAATATTCCTTTGTTTTTCAAAGGTTTTTCTTTGTTTAGTTTTCCAGCTCCATTGCAGTGTCTTTATATTTTTTGGCCAGATGCAAGGTACTGTAAGCATTGTGTGAACGAAACAATGGACTGAAGTGGAGTGTTGTGAAGATCAGGAGTCGGGAATATCCAAATTTTGAATTGTCCCGTGAACGATCAAAGATAAATCAATAGAGCATCAGAATCAAAGTTCGCACGACTTCGAGCACGACTCCGGAGCTTGGCAGCTTCTATTTAACCCACAACTGCCAAGCATCGCTAGAAGTATTCAATGGCCGTTCTTCAGCGTGAGCCACATCGCCATCAATCGCGGCTTGCCCCAGGGTCACGACATCACGATACACTAGCGTGGCTAATTCTGGGTTTCCAAAGAATGTAGACTAATTTCCCGCTGCAAGCTATACGTCCGTGAAGAGCGCGCGATCGTTAATTTAAAATTGATGTATTGCTCTCTTACGATGGGCTAGCATCGCAAAAAAAAACCGAAGAATGGATCGTAGGCAAAGGCTTTGGGAGGCAGGAGCACAGCCCGTGGCGAGAAGTAGCATCCGTTGGGCAATTGTTTATTCAAATTAGCTCCACATCGCATCACGCTGTAGTACTCCCGCCGTTCACGAAGCAGCTCTACGAGACCCACTTGTGCTGCCGAAGCGTGCTTCTTCAAAGAAAAACGAAAAGAACTCGTCACTCAAATATGTCAATCGCTGGCGCAGATTCATTTGCCTTGAAATGAAGCACTCTCGTTTCGCCAGTGGCGCAAATTTTGAGCTGCAAATTGTACCTTAAAACCACTGGAGGATATCACAAAACAGATGTTTTAATGTTTGTTTTCTAACAACGGTTTTTTCTTTAGTTTTTTTTTGTTCAAACACCTTCACTGTTTATTAGAGGACACACAAAAAAGATGAATCTATGATGCGCAGGATAGTGGTCCGTTTCCGGTATGTTATTTCACGCACGATGCGCATACGCCAAGGTCAAGGCCATCGCCGCCACTAAGTGGCTGGTGGAATTTAAGGAAAGCGCTGCCGCTTACACTGCGCTTAGGATCGCTTAGCCTCGATTCTGTCGCTGTATTGAATCTTTCGCAGCCAAGGAAGGAAACTCTTCACGAACTGGCTTCACCTTTCACAGTACCTTCGATAGCATAACAATTAACAAATCGGTGCATTGTGAGATCTATCAATGTGTCTTGACGATCGATCAAATGGGATGTGCATTCTGTTAAAAATGTGTTATTGTAGAAAAATCTGAGTAGATTGTAAAGAACATGAAATGTTTGAGAAATGTTAATGCGATTGGTTTGAACTCTTCCAAGCATTGTTATAGTCTTCTAATCTGCCAGTGCCAGTGTTTGCGGGTCCATGTCCAGTTCGCCATGTCTTTCCTTGTGCCTGTGAGCAGTAGCGTTTGAGCAGCGTCCATGTTTACGATAACATAATTCTGCAGCCCATGCTGGTTTCTCACCCCATGATGTGTAGTTAATTATACGACCTACAGATTGGTGCTGCTTCCTGATCCGAGAACGAGCAATAAACCTGTCCAATTAAATTAGACAAAAAATGCCCAGTCAGGGCTCCAGTCTCTACAATCCACAACCCGCCTTGCACACGAAACAGCCCATGTCTAGAGGGTCACGGGAACGAAAGGATATGATCTAGAGAAAAAAGACTGAAAATATATTTGGCTTTTGACGAATCACAAATGAGCGTTCATCGGGCAGTTCCATTTTAAACGGCGTGGGAAGGATGAAACGGTGTCCTCAAACGAAATCTTATTTTTTGCTAATGGGGGGCACAGCTTTATTCAGCTCTCCTAGCCGGACATGGGGAATCGCTATGCCGCCAAATGGTGAACGTGAAACACGCGCGTAAACCGTGACCTGTCAGCAGACGGCGAACGACCGTCTCTCTCTCTATCTCTCTCTCACTCTCTCTCTGGTTAGCCACATCCGGCTCGCGGTCTGATGAAGCCGGATCCACACGGAATGTGTATCGACTCCTCTTACTGGATCGGAATCGGGAGACCTCAGTGTGTAGCACGTGCAGCAATTGCGCCGTGCGATAGGCGATGCAAAAAATTAAAGGTGGTCCAAGATATTACACGATAAACGTGAACTTGTGCCGGCTAGGGAATTGCATAACCCTGCACTGCCAATGAGGTAACTACGAGAATGTCGAAGTCGAATGAATATGAAATGTACAGGAACATGTCTGGAGTTGCAGCCGTACGAATTCAAGCACATTGCACACATACTTTACACACAGTTGCCAGCAGATGCGAACAGGGATATTAATACACACAGTTTCTAGTAACGGATATGTCAAAAACATCTCACGTGGCGATAATTATTGAACTTGTAATAGCTAGACATAGGAAGAACCGGCAAGCCAAGTGACATTTAGATTATACTAGCAGACCCGGCAAACTTTGTTCCGCCCCAGCGGCAATAAGTAAACAGATTTTGGATTTTATCTAGTTCTTGGTTTTACTAAGCGGGGACCACACCACACCTTTCCAGTCTTCTTCAACTTCCTTTTGATTATTGCCCAATAATTTTCGATTGGACGGAGTTCAGGGCAATTTGCTGACGAATACAAATTTAATCTTGGAGGGGACGCCCGTGCCGTGGCGAGATAAGATTTTGGTCCAGGAAGCTGTCCAAAATCCATTTTCACGAATGTTTCGTCGTCCATAAACAAGCATCCTTTTTACCTCGTAAGAATCTTTTCGTACATCTTTCTAGCGCGTGTTTTAACGGCTAGGTTTTGTTTAAGTGTCCTGTTTGGATGGTTACATGCAAGGAAAAAACACTAGCTTTTTCATAGACAGATCTTCTGGACAGTACTTCTGCTGGCACGATATTTTTTTGTAACATCCCGAACCGGGGGTCCAGGATTTGCCTTAATTGATCTCAAAACCTTACAGATCAGCTGCCGGTCGTATGTTCCACTACGACACCTACTCTGAATCTTTCGGTCTACGGTATTGGGTTGCCGGAAACGTTAAAGCACAGCAGATATAGTTGATTTTGCGAATTTTTGTGTTTTTGAGATTTTGAATGCAGACTACGTAGGGTTTTCGACGTGATTGTGCAGAATTATTTTTCTTCTTTCGAGTTCCATTGAGCATAACTTTCTATAAACTTCGCGTACCAAGATGAAACGTTCAGCACTGAAAGTCGAATGTTTACTGAAGACATAACTGTCAAAACATTTGAAATCCGAGCATCAGAGGCGCTGGTAGAAAACATACAACTTTTCCCGATTCTTTGTGGACCATGCTTTAGTGGTTAAAAAATGTCGTTTATTATGTCAACATACAAATTGAATAATTTTATTTTCTTTTGCCTTATTTCGAAACACGATGTTTCTAATTCAGTTAACAAATTCAATTCATTATTCGTACTTTCGTTACTTGTTGAACAATATTTTTGTTTCCCTCTTTATTGTGTAACTTTTGGATGTTCCATCGTATTTTACACATTCGAGTGAATTCAAGTGCAAATAAAGGGAAACGCAAGACTGCAGGCATTGAAAAGTTCTGAAAAGCTCCACCGTCGGTAATGATAATTATTGGACATTTCCTATGCCGTGGAACTATTTTAAGCCATGAAAAATCAACACCTTCAGCGGTTACAAAATTAACCGCTGGGAATGCCTTTCGGACAGAGCTTCTGGCTACCGGAGCGCGTAACCAATCGATTTGGTGCATCAATCCAACGGCACTCGCGGCAGTTAAACTGCACTTTTAATGTTAACACTCAGACACCTTGAGGCTGTACACTTTGTCACTTCCTAAACCGTTGTGCCGGTGGCGTGTATTGAGGGTGGCTACACGGGTAGCGTTAATTACTTCACCTAATGGCCACGTTTAGACATTCTCCTGCAAAGTTTACGACCGTTTTTTTCTTACAATTCTCGTTAAAATTATTTCCACAATAGTTTTGAAATTTAAAAAACCTGATAAGAACATGACGCTGTCAAAGTTTCGTTGGTTCGTTCTTTACTTTAATATATCCTGTTAGTTAATGTTAATATATGTCCATGCACGAGGCACTCCACGGGATATTTTGTCACTTATTTTTGTAAGGGTTGTAGTCTACGGAATTGAAAGTGTGACAGGGTACGCCATCCAACATTTGGTTAGTGTCGTAGTTTTGTGCTATGTGACGCAACTATATCAAGAACTGCCGTTCTGCCGCAGCATCGGTCTCTGAGGCGCAAGCGCGATGATCGGAGACCGCAATGAACTCTGTGGCCTTCGAGTGGATTTTAATTAACTTCACAGTGCTCCACCAATGTCCGCAGGCGTGCGGCTTTCGGCCTGGCCAGGAATTTGTACGCAGTTATGACAAGTATCTACAATTGAACTATTTTAACGAACGCCACTTATAAGCTTTCGTCGGTCGATCCTAACGCGTCTACGCGTCCGTCTCTCGACTGGTCCGTTCCAATATGGCGGCTGCCGTTTTTCTCTCGCTGTATTTTTCGTTCTATTTCTGCACTAATTGATTGAAACGTGAAGCTTGCCTCGTGATACCGGCCGTGATCAATGCGCACACGGCACAGCCATGCTGTTTCGCTGCACATAATGCGATTCGGCGTTCACCTCAGCGACGGGCTTGGGTGTCGTGGTCCGACTCCTGCCAAGTTTCGTTTTGCCTTCTGTTAATCGAATTGTGAACGTAAACCCCGCGGCCCGGCTTTTTATTTACAGCCCGAGGTGACCTAAAGCCCCTTACGATCCGCTGCAGTGTGGCCCCATCATGGGTAACAGGACACTGAATGTTGGCCGTGCGAACTCCGAAATTGAGGAAGACGCAAAAAGCCCACAAGACCAGACCGCCCAGTCCCGTCCAATTCATTTTACGGGGCAGATTTTACGGTTGTACACGGTGCAATGCATGCACAGTCTGCCGTTTTTATGCCGGCGAGCAACAATAATTGAGACATAATCATTGATCTTTTGATAGCTTGCCGGGGCTTGGCAAATGCGATACTTAATATCTGCGTACGTTAACGGGTTGAATGAAACGATCTCTACTATAAGAGGTAAAGTTTAATTTATTTATGTAGAGTGGCAAACCAACAGTCCTACAGTGTATTGAGACCAATTCAATAATGCTCCAATCAAGTAGTGCATCAAGAGTATTCCACAATTTCTGTAAATGTGAGGAAAACCAATTATTTTGTCCTCCCAACAATTTGGAGAAAATCTATCCCCAAATACAACACGAACCTTGGTGAGGCATTCGTTTTTTTTGCTAATTTACCTGACTATTGTACCATGCCAGCAATTCCCAATAGCCAGCAATTAGCCGAAAGATCAAGTAATGCTTTCGTCGATACCGAACGTTACTTAGCAATCGTCGTCGTGATGCCCATTTTCGTCATAGTAGACTCGTTGAGGTCCGAAGACAATGTGCTCGGAATGTTGCCTTCGTTGTAGTAAATAAATTGAACAGAAAACTAGCCCCTCGAATGAAGCCCCTAATCTGAGGGTTTTTTGTTTATATGTTTAATGATGTCAAAGAGGAACGCACTGAGCCTTGATAGATTATGCAAAGGATCGCTTACCGCTGAGGACTGAAAGAATATGGCAGTGTTAAAAAAAATCAATTATACGAAGCCGATGGAATGGAAAGGCTAATCTAAAGTACGGGCTGTGCCTTAGAAACGTCATTAATTTTCGCGTGTTTCGCGCTGTCCCACGTCTTGGCGGTGGTTTTATTGTTTTCTTTGGCAACCGATCACTTATCAGGCTTCTATGCGCCTAAATAGTACGGCCACTATTGCAGCTTCAACTTCAACGACAAAGACAAACACGAACGCAACCTGTATATGGGTGGTCCAGCATTTATCTTAATATTGAAACACAATTTGAGTCGAGTCGTCGTTACCGCTTCTAAAATTTGGAGAGGAGTTTTGACAGGCCCGTTCTGGAATGGCGGCTTGCGAAAGTGTTAATTTTATCGCTGGCAGCAGTAGCGACAGCGACCATTAATAGTGCTGTTGGTCCATTAAGCTTGCTGTTAAACTCGGTTCGCCTTAGACCCTATTTTGGCTATCTTCATTATGTCTATTTCAATCATGCTGATATCTCTAGATCGCCCAGCCACCTCCGACGCCATCCAGGTGATGGATGATCATCCGTAACTCCCATTTACGTTGTTATCGGAACTATGTAATGTTGATATGCTCATTTTTCATTGTGCCACTTTGAGCTACGGCTACCCCAGAATAATTGACATTAACCTCATCAAGTGTAACAAATAAACAGGTTCTGTGTACCGCCATGTACGGGAAGAAAGATCGCCGCGACAAGAGCAACGGAACCTCAGCAAACGGAACCGAAACTTCGGTTTCGGTGGGTGGCTGGTGGGAGTGATGTTGAATAAAACACGCACAAAACACCCGCATGTTGCGGTTTGTGAAACCCCCATTCGTTGTCGACAATTTGTCGCCCACTACGGGGCCTGCGCTGGACCCCCTCATTTCACCTTGTAGGTGACAGAGCTATAGGCCTGTCAGAGCTTCGGGTGTGCGTCAACATCCCGTTCTTAAACAGTCCGTGTGCAAAGTTAAAAGTCTCGCAGTTCGAGCCAAGTTCTTGCGCGACTGGGAGATGAGGAATTGGGCCATGTTCCGATGTCCTACCTGGTCGATACTAAGCTCGTGACTTCAACATGCGGGGCTCCCTTTATCGTGCAGTAAGTGAAAGGCAAATTTGTGGCGGACTGGAGACTGATCCCATGTTTTGCTTGACCCACGAGGGGCGCTCTTTGCGTACCTTTGCGTAAATGGTGGCACCGCTAAGTAGATCATCCAACGCGACCACCGCTACTTTTTTGCTGGGGCCAGCTGGGATCGTAGCCAGCCGCTGGAATCTGGTGCTACAACTTGTCCAACTGTTTTAAATGGTTGACAGGCTGCCAAGAGGCTTTGCATGCGTGTCGCGATTACTACGTTTTGTGTACACGTTAAGCTCACCTGCTTGACCGCAGTTTGCGACTCTTAGGGACCCCTAGAATATAAACTGAATACAACATGGGAACAGATTTTGGGCACAGGAGGCGATCATTTACATCAGCGGACGCGGTAGGGAACCAAAGGAATGATCCAGTTTGGAGGACTGCAGTCAAAAATCGAAGGTCACTGCATAAGCATTTGCAGTGACTTTCTGTCAGTCTTCGGTAAGACAGGACCTAATCAGGACGACTAAGTTGGACTCAGTCCGGCGACCAATCCTCGAGGAGCGACCAAAAATGTGCGATTTTCAAGGAGCGATTTTGTAAAAAGGAGGACTTTGGATTTTGGAAAAAGGACTTTCAGTGCTGACAGCACGTGACGAATAGAACAGGAGATAATACTTGGTTAGATTATATTATCTAAATTGATTCTTCTTATTCTTTTAATTATGTTTATGTATTGAAACAATTTAGGAAAATCTAAATTGAGTATCGGGCCCTTTAGTTTAAGTTTTGCACGCTTTCTTGTGATTGTTGTGTCACTTTAAGCATCACACCGGCATCTCCTTCAATCAACAGATTGATCGGAATTATATGATCGTATACAGGTTCTGGTGATAAAGGCTCCACAGTGGCCACAACTATCATCGTGCGAGTCCCTTAAAGAAGCGCATTTGAATGCACTTGAGTACAATATACAAAACACTAATTTGAAAGCGTCACCAGTCGAAGAACAAGCCATAAATATTATTTTCTCAAACTAACGACATTGATCATATTATTAGTAAAAAAATATAAGTCCATCTGGAAGATTATAAAATTCTTTACTCGTTAACCCAGCTGGAAACGAAATAAAATAATTCAACTCAACATTTTGCCATTAACGGTGCGTCCATTTGGGTATAAATTGCATTCTTACGCCAGACCCAAACTCCCAGTTGCTTCGATGGGATCCTCATTTCCTGAGTTCCCACGCTGGCAAACTGGCAACTTCACGGATTCAGTTCTCCGATCCCGGATGCAAAATTAACCGTCTCGCCATCGTTGCGTTTGCCGCGGAACAGTGGAACGGAGCAACAATTAAACCATTCCAAATTGATCAGGCAACAAAATGCCTCCGCCCTTGGCGCTACTTCCTTTTCCATTTGAACCGCGACGGAATTAAAATTCAGCTGCTCCCAGTATTTATGTGTCGCTTCATTCTGCGCCTCTCACTCTTCCCTCACTTCCTTTCTCTTACTGCCGCCCCAGATAGGGTTTCATGGTGATTCTCCTCCGTTGAATTTTTACTACTTCATGGCTCCACCACGCCCTGCTGCAGATTACGTGCGAAATCTGTCGTGTTCCATCGAATTCGCCACAGTTCAACATACTCCTGGCCGGACGACTGAGTGGAGCAGCCTGCCGACCACCGATTGGGAGCCCAAATCCACCGACTGTTTCGAAAGGCTCGAAGCGAATCACAAAATATGATCGCGTGTTCACGAGGATAAAGATATTTGAATCTGACCACTATGCCGTGACCTCGTCCGGGGTGGATGGACCGCAGGATGCTACGACAGTAGAAGTCGTTGGGGTCGTTGCGGTCGGCAATTCGCGTTTTCGTGTCGAAGATTTACGATCGATCCGTAAGCAACATTAATCAACCGCTACCACGGGGCATGGGGTGCTTTAAGTGCTCGCCATAAGGGAGTGCTTCGCGTCGAATTTTATCAACAATATTTCTTCTGTAGAAGCCCACTGCTCCTGCTACTGCTATAGGTTACTGGTTCAGATAGTTTCTCGCTCCTTTGCGTGTTCGAGTGTTGCAATCCCGGACACAGGCCCGTCCCTGCGTCGTTTAGTTCTAGTTTCGCTCATAGCAAAACTAGAACCCCCGTCTGGATGGTCCATGTGACCTGCAACAACCTGTGACCTGCGGTATTACTTATTCCCTTCACTTGCCAATGGATCGTAAGTGGTCAGATTTTATCTGAGAAGGTCACGCAACAGAGCCCACATGGCAACAGTCATCTTTGCGTCCTGAGCCATATGTAAATAATGGGAGGGGGGTGTCCCAAAAATTCCGCTTTGCACTCCGATTAATCTCCGGTTCGCTTCGTTTCGTTTTTTTCCCTTCGCAGAATCCAATCTGATGAGTCACGTCGAGAAGCAGCGCTACGACGGCTGGTACAACAATCTGGCCCATCCGGACTGGGGAGCTGTCGGTAAGTTTACGGTCTACTCACCTCGCACATGTCACCCACTGGTCCAGACATCGGCTCGTAACGCATGATTTATCACCATGGTCCTGGCCGATCATGTTTCGTTACTTCGTCACTACGGGTTATTCCAAATGCTGGGGCTCGATGGCGGCACGGCCGGAGTCGCGGAGAACGCTAAACATGAAACCTCCGGGCTGACCGAAGGAAAATGTAGGGAGTTTAACGATCACTTGCCAAATGGGCTGGGCTTTTGAGTGGTTAATGTTTGTTCGTTTTTGCCCGATCTCCGGAATTATAGTTGTAGAAACATCACCCTTTCCGGGGCTGGGAATCGTATAATTTTCGCAATGATCACTCAATTTCGGAGCTCAACCCCTGCGGTGGCTGTGGCAAACGGACCACTGTGGCTCAGCGAACGTAAAATGGTGGTTCGTAAATCCTGAGAAATATGTTTATTTTATTGCATCTCCCGGCTGCCAGCCAACGATGCCGATCGACGTTTTCCGCCGAGCAGTAGATGCCTTTCGGTCGGGGGGGGGGGATGTGAAATTTAATTATTTCTGATTGTTGGTTATCGATATACGGGCACTGAGTTGAGTATTTAAAAAACACACACAATCGCAATCAAAATAAGCTGGGCATAAAATCATCGCCCATCAACTCCTTATCATTACGTGCAGGCCAATGTGGCCAAATGGGACTCTCCACTTTCCCACTGTTTTATGTCATTAATTGGCTACCTCACGCGTGGTTTGTGCGTGTATTTTATGTTAATTGTTTGCTTACCAGATCTTTCATTGTCATGGAGCGCGACGTAATCAGCCCAATTAGGCAAAAATAAGACGTTGCGTCCAAGTGTACTTTTTGAAACAGCACTTATGATAAATGTTGTGGTTCGTCCATAAGTCATCTACGTCTACGCGGCACCGGTTTATCGGTCCCTATGCCGAAGGCATCAGTTCGAACCCTGACAGTGCGTCAACTTGAATGCCAAAGATCAAGTTGGACAAAACTCAGTAAATACCATACTCTACTTTGTTTCAGTAACTACCGATTACTCATAATAAGTTACATTATAGTATACATCGGCTCCAATGAAAATACGTTAATAAAATACTTAAACCGAACGCGAACCATTGCCAGGAGTTCTGGTATCATTCACAAAATCGTAATCTATAATCGTATTTGATTTATGAATGTTAGACCCGTAACCTTGTGTATCACTTTTTGAAACATATACTAGGTGTATGCGTCAAAAATCGGGAACTTGAAAAGATGGCTGTACCTGCCGATTGGGACTTCCCAGTTTTGCTGTTCATTCATCATTACCTTGTGTTGACATCAGGTAAATGATTTCAGGTCGAAAAAAAAATTATTTCGGTTTGCAACCCATCATTGAAAGGGTTGAACTAAGTCAACTTTTGTGCCTGAAAATGACGGTTTGCGGGGATTATTATTTTTCTGCTCCTCCTGAAGAAAGCTGCTTCGGAATCGCACCAAAAGCTTGTCGGGACTTGTGTTTGGAAGATCGCAGTGCTTGAAGTGGTTTAAAAAACTTCAAAACGGCGATTTTGATTTAACAAAAAAAAAGCGTCTAAGGACTCCAAAAAACGGACTTTCTGATGGGACAGAAAGGTGTGGTGTTTCACAAGTTCCTAAAACCTGATGGAAACGTTAATTCCGATCGCTGCTGACAACAAATGAACCATGAACCAACAAACAAATACAAAAAATGAACCAATCAATTTGAACCATGTATTGATCGAAAATGACCAAAAAGCCGTTCCAGTTTTTTTAAATGGAGGCGCCTGGTGGCCCGTGGCAACAAGCACCAGGCGCCCCAAAAAACAAAACTGTTTGAGGATACTATCCAATCACTTGGATGGGAGTTGCTATGCCTCCCCGCGTTATTCACCAGACTTGGTTCTTTCCGAATATCATTCATTTTCATAGATGGGACACGTATTGGCTGAGCAGCCCTTCGTTTTTCTACGAGAAAGTCGAAAAGGGATGACTAATTAATTTACTTAATAAGTCGAAGTATTCTTTCGTCTGGGAATCCATGATTTAGCAGAGAGATAGGAGAAATGTATAGCTAGCGATGGCACATACTGTGAATAAAATAGAAAATCGCATTAAAATTTTATAAACGTTTTTTGTGTGTAAAAATATCCCGATTTTTTATGCATACACCTAGTAGATATACTTCGACTTGAGTAATTAAATAAGATAAAGTCACCAAAATGTTAAAAACATGTCTATGATTGATGATTATCGTATTGTTTAACATAAACATTTGTGAAATTATGTTTTTCCCCTCTTTGCTAATGTCTTTTCGATTCGATTTGAATATAGTGAATAGTGAATCACTTAATCGATTAAAGTCATGGCAGCTGCACTGCAGCAGTTAGTCGTTTAACCCTGCGGCACGTGAGCAGAACGTAGCAGGTCGTTAATGGTATGACGCGACCTGGTAATGCCTAGCTCCTGGGCTAACCTCCTTTTTTGCACGCTTTCAATCGAACGCATATCTTCTTTCAGTCGGTTAAACAAGACACTCATTGAAACACCCGTTCCATTCCAGTGTGGCGGAGACAGAGTGGAGCGAAAATTAACGAGGGGCAAAGAAAAATCCGAACCGAGACCTGATTGGATTAGTCAGGTCGCTACTTAGCGAACCACTACCACCCGGCATCGCGGTTAGTAACTTTGTATCAACCCAAGAATCCGATCGAAGACCACTCCTCTCAGCTGCAGTCCACAGGCAGTATTCTTTGTCAAACCTTGACGCGCGGTGCACCCTTTCAATCTTTTGAAGCTCGCTAGCCACCGTAGGTTCAACCCTTGCTCCTGGCACGATCGCGACCCAGCAGGAGGTATTGCTACCACCAGTGATCTCGTTTCGTGCACCGTGCACGCTGGCAGCCCACACTAACCAGACAGCTACCAGCCAATGTAAGATGAATAACGCCGCACAACACGTGCCTTGGCAAACGTTGGACGACACACGCGGTCTTGGGCGCTACAGAGCGGCCCGTCGCATCCAACGTCGTCGGTGCGTGATCATCAGTTCCACTCCCGCGAGTGGAACTTTTGTCCGGGCTTGTTCGGAGCCGATTACTATTGCCGATGATTTAACGATCGACGATGCTTGAGTTGGCATGAATTTGATGTCGGCCGAAGGTCTAGCGCAGAAGGCAATCCTTCGCATCAATGCGGCGAGACCCACCGCTACGCGTGACATACCTTAATTATACACATCGAGCAGCATACTTATGCTAATGGCTTCGGGCTCAAAACGCGAGCCCCCGAGCCCGATTCATCCTTTCGCCTATCGACTCGTATTTCACGCGCGTCACACGTTGGTACTGCATTTTTTCAACAATCATAAATCATTCACGAGACTCTTTGCACCAGCAATGGCAGACGGCAGCATACCGATGCGTCGTCGTTGCCACAGCACAACCAATGCAATGCCTTGCGCATTGCATCAAACGGAACGGAAGTCTCTGCCGGTGGGGCGCTTATCCGGCAATGAAGCCCCGCTGTGTCGTTCTAATTGAAATGGATGTTACGGTGCAGCCTAACGTGCCTCCTTCTAGTTTTTCTGCAGCATCTTCTAATGCTGAAAGGGCACCACTTAGCACTCGTTCGTACCTGCAACTTAACAGCGTACAGCATGGGCCCACTTTTGAATAAATCGTTTTAATTTCGCCTTCTGAGCGTGATCTCGGTGGAACTGTTTCTAAATTAGTCGTACCGTCGACAACGATTCGCTCAAAGCATCGCGTGACTAACCTTTCACTGTTGGCGATCGTTGTTTGCGAAAATTAAAAATGTTCAACTATGAATAACCAAAACCTGTCACACTTTTCATTATCGACTCAAGCAGGCACAATGAGTGAGTAAAAATTATATCGCGCCTTATAAGAACAGGCGGTCTTGGGCTGATCGGCAGTTCGATCCTCTTTTATGTACCATAAAATGCCTCCAGTATGGGCAATGCCGCAATTGGTATCGGGAATCGGGAATAATATCTGGCCGGCAAGTCGTGCGCAATTCAACACCTTGATCGTGAACCTTCCTTTGACCATATTTTGTCCTTTGCAAAACCTTTTACCAATCGACCGACAACCTTCACCGTGTTCGGCATTTCAGTTAAGGCTCCTGTTACGTCAAAAGTAAGCAAAGCGCCTGCCAACGAGAGAGGAAACAGATGGGCTTCTACTTTTAGTCCAACATCGTAAGTACCAAACCCAGCTCAGTGCAGTGCAGTTGGAGTATTATGAAACAATTCAACTACTTCGAGGTATTTTTTTAAGTCTTGAACTTATAATGAATGGTCTACTCACCTCGGCATGGCCTCACTTCGCAAAAGTTGGCTTCTTAATCGAAAATAATGGTCAAACCGTTCCTCGGAGCTCACTGCTAACCTTAACTGAGCTCTGGCTCATTGGCATTTGACTAGAATTTTTGTGAAAAAACGCAGAAGTTTGATTTGTACTAACTTAAAATTTAAAACTTGAAAATCTAAAAGTATAGAATGTAAAAGTCGAAAAAGGAAACAGCGAAACTCTGTCGACAAGGATTGAAATTACGTACACCGGCGATAATGACAAATTTATGACTTTGTTGAACATATATAAACACAAATAGTGCATCCCATATGTAAATACATGTTCAGAGCTACCCTACAGCCATCAGCATGCCTGTTTGCAGCTGCAGAGAAAATGCAGTATTTATCACCACTTTGTTTCCAGTACATGTGTAAAGTGAGACGTGACTATAACATCGGAGGGTGCTTTCATAAATGACTCTGACACTTTTACAACACTCTAACTCATGGTTAAACCGTTCGGTTACGCAAGTCGTAGGACTTTCGAAGAAGCAGGTTCTAACGTTTGAATTTACATATGTTCCGAGCAATGTTACACCTGTAATTATTGGTCACTGCCGTTTCATCGAACCGCTAAAGTGGTTGTTAAACAATGTCAAACAACAACTGCAGGAACAAATTGCGCAATAAATCATCGTATTAAATTGCCATTTAAGATGGGCACACAATAAATAAAAACCCTCTAATGGACAATTTTGAGAAACGAAGATGATATTGAGCTGTTTCTTTATAGTTTCTTTTTTTCCTTCAGCCTTTTGCACCAATTGGCAGGAAGAGCATATTTAAACACCAGCGGGAAAATCATCATCCATTAAGGTCTATTCGCTTAAAATACGTTAATTAGTACAAGGTACAGACAATTAAAATCTCACCTCGCAGCACGGCGCAGCACCAAACCGTGGTACATTATGCAAAACGCTGCGTAGTTTCAACTGGTTACCGAAAGGAAGGACATTTTTTTGCTACCGTATTGTGTACCAATCTTGTTCCAAGTTTACTCTATTGTGCATGAATTAAGCCCCATAAAGGTTATTTAGAAATTTATTAAACGCTGCAAAGGAAGGACTCTTGGGAGTGGCGATGTTTGTGCACAGTGTAGTGGCCAGTTCAAAGACCCTGGAAACTAGTAGACTTTACAGCTATTTTTGCTTTTTCTTTATTTGCAAAATAATATGTGTTTCAAATACTTTGTCCATATTGCAGACAATCATCTCACACGGAAAGCCCCATCGGCCTACTCGGATGGCGTGTATGTTATGGCTGGCGCAAATCGACCATCACCGCGTAAACTCAGTCGGCTGTTTATGCGTGGAACAGACGGCTTACCGTCGATGGATAACCGCACGGCGCTGTTGGCGTTCTTCGGCCAGGTGGTAACGAACGAGATCGTCATGGCGTCGGAATCGGGCTGCCCGATCGAAATGCATCGAATAGAGATCGAGAAGTGCGATGAAATGTACGACCGTGAGTGTCGTGGTGATCGGTACATCCCCTTTCACCGAGCTGCCTATGATCGTAACACGGGGCAAAGTCCGAATGCACCGCGCGAGCAGATCAATCAGATGACGGCTTGGATCGACGGTAGCTTCATCTACAGCACGTCCGAGGCATGGCTGAATGCGATGCGCTCGTTCCAGGACGGAGCACTGCTGACCGACAAGCAAGGAACGATGCCGGTTAAGAACACGATGCGCGTTCCGCTGTTCAATAATCCCGTCCCGCACGTCATGCGTATGCTGAGCCCAGAACGGTTGTACCGTAAGTATCTGAAATCGCCACTACATTAAAGCATCATGTTCATGCATTTTTCCACTTTGTAGTCCTGGGAGATCCACGAACGAACCAAAATCCGGCCCTGCTCTCGTTTGCCATCTTATTCCTTCGCTGGCACAATGTGGTTGCGAAGCGCGTCCGGCGGCAACACCGTGACTGGAGCGACGAGGAAATATTCCAGCGGGCCCGCCGTGTGGTAATCGCAAGTTTGCAGAACGTCGTTGCGTACGAGTATTTGCCCGCATTTCTGGACAAGGAGCTACCGCCGTACGATGGATACAAAACGGACACGCATCCCGGTGTAAGCCACATGTTCCAAGCTGCCGCCTTTCGGTTCGGCCACTCACTCATTCCGCCCGGACTGTTTCGACGAGATGGTCAGTGCAACTTCCGGCGAACCAACATGGATTTTCCTGCCCTTCGCTTGTGTTCGACTTGGTGGAACTCTAACGTAAGCGGAGCGACCGGATGCGGACCGAGCCCTATTTAATCGGCATGGCAACGTAATTTTGTTTTCCCCGCAGGATGTACTCGATAATACGCCCGTAGAGGAGTTTATCATGGGCATGGCTTCGCAGATTGCCGAAAAAGAAGACCCTCTACTCTGTTCCGATGTGCGCGATAAACTGTTCGGACCCATGGAATTTACCCGCCGAGATCTTGGAGCTTTAAACATAATGCGTGGCCGCGACAATGGCCTTCCGGATTATAACACGGCCAGAGCGGCTTATCGTTTACCCAAGAAAACTACGTGGCGCGACATTAATCCACAAGTGTTCGATCGTCAGCCAGAACTGTTGGAGTAAGTGGTGGTGAACATTTATTGCTTCCCAGATTGATAAAACTAAATTTGGAACCACCACACCACACAGATTGCTGATAAATACATACGAAAACCGTTTGGATAATGTAGATGTCTACGTCGGAGGTATGTTAGAGTCAAATGGTCGTCCAGGGGAATTGTTTTCGGCAGTTATCAACGATCAATTCACCAGAATCCGCGATGCCGATCGGTTTTGGTTTGAGAATGAAGATAATGGGTATGCAAGCCGCTTTTGTCAGCCAGTTTTTTCTTTAACCGATGAATATCGTTCTTTACAGTATATTCACGAAAGAAGAGATTGCAGAAATACGCAAGTTTACACTCTGGGACATCATAGTCAACAGTACGGACATTGAGGGTGACGAAATACAGCGCGATGTGTTCCATTGGAAAGTAGGTGATCCTTGCCCGCAACCTGAGCAGCTGAATGCCACCCTTCTAGAGCCGTGCAACTACCTCGAGGGCTACGACTACTTCTCCGGTTCGGAGCTGGCGTACATTTACTCATGCGTCTTTTTGGGCTTCGTACCGATTCTTTGCGCCGGCGCCGGGTACTGCGTTATTAAGCTGCAGAACAGTCGGCGACGCAAGCTGAAGATCAAGCAAGAAGCCATGAAGAACAATGGCACCAGTAAGATCTCGGTAGAGAAGAGTGTGGCCCGTGAATGGTTGCACGCGAACCATAAGCGGCTGGTGACGGTTAAGTTTGGACCGGAGTCGGCAATCTATACGGTCGATCGTAAGGGTGAGAAGCTGCGCACCTTCAGCCTGAAAAATGTCGATGTGGTCACAGTTGAGCAGTCTCAGGAAAACTACAAGAAAAAGAAACCCTACATTTTGCTGCGCGTCCCGAATGATCACGATTTGGTGCTAGAACTGGAGTCCAACTCGGCCCGCCGTAAATTCGTGAAAAAGCTGGAAGATTTCTTGGTGTTGCACAAAAAAGCGATGACGTTCGTCGAGTCGAACCGCGATTTGATGCTGGCAAAGGCAGAAACCCGCGAACGACGGCAGAAGCGGCTGGAGCACTTCTTCCGCGAAGCGTATGCTCTAACGTTTGGCTTGCGGCCTGGAGAACGCCGACGCCGATCCGATGCGTCGCTAGACGGGGAGGTTATGACGGTGATGCGAACTAGTCTCTCGAAGTCGGAATTTGCGTCGGCATTGGGCATGAAGCAAGACGATATGTTTGTGCGAAAAATGTTCAACATTGTCGATAAAGATAAAGATGGCAGAATATCATTCCAGGTGAGGAATATGCATTAAACGACGCTACGTTATGAAATGACGCAAGAGTAAACAATTTTTACCTGCCAACATTTACTTTCTATTTCAATGGTTTTTATAGGAATTTTTGGAAACAGTTGTATTGTTCTCGAGAGGCAAAACCGATGATAAACTCCGAATTATATTCGATATGTGCGATAACGATCGTAACGGTGTCATCGATAAGGGAGAGCTATGCGATATGATGCGATCTCTGGTGGAGATTGCTCGTACAACAAGTGTCACGGATGATCAAGTGAACGAGCTAATTGATGGAATGTTTCAGGTACTAAAACGCTAAGGACCTACCGAGTTTTGACGGGGTAATTAATCAAACCAAACTTGTCTTCTTGTCTGCTAGGATGTCGGTTTGGAGCATAAAAACCATCTCACTTACGAGGATTTTAAGCTTATGATGAAGGAATACAAAGGAGACTTTGTGGCCATCGGTTTGGATTGCAAGGGTGCCAAACAAAACTTCCTCGATACATCTACGAACGTTGCCCGCATGACATCGTTCCATATCGAGCCAGTTTCTGACTCACGCCGCCACTGGATGCAGGAAAAGTGGGATAGCTACACAACGTTTCTCGAGGAGAACCGTCAAAATATTTTCTACCTGTTCGTGTTCTACGTCATTACGATTGTGCTTTTTGTTGAGCGATTTATACGTATGAAATCTTCAATTGGTTAACTTACGCAAACTTAAAACTTAGGCATTTGATTGCATATCTTTTATGTTTTTTAGACTACTCGTTCATGGCCGAGCATACTGATCTTCGGCACATTATGGGCGTGGGCATTGCGATTACTCGTGGATCGGCAGCATCACTTTCGTTTTGCTACTCACTGCTGCTTCTCACGATGTCTAGGTAACCGACAAAATAGACCTATTATGAAATAACATTATTCACCTGAACGATATTTCTTCCACAGGAATCTTCTTACCAAACTTAAGGAGTTTCCAATCCAACAGTACATCCCATTGGATTCACACATACAGTTCCACAAGATTGCCGCCTGCACGGCATTGTTCTTTTCGCTGCTACATACGGTTGGGCATATTGTAAACTTCTATCACGTTTCGACACAATCGATCGAAAACCTCAAGTGTCTCACTAAAGAGGTCCAATTCACGTCCGACTACCGGCCGGACATAACGTACTGGTTGTTCCAAACGGTTACTGGCGTAACAGGAGTTATGCTTTTCGTGACGATGTGCATCATTTTCGCTTTCGCACATCCAACCATTCGCAAGAAAGCTTACAAGTTCTTCTGGAATGCGCACTCGCTGTACGTACTGCTGTACGTCTTGTGCCTAATTCATGGCCTTGCCCGTCTGACCGGCGCTCCAAGGTTCTGGTTGTTCTTCATCGGTCCAGGCATCGTGTACACGCTGGATAAGATTGTGTCACTGCGCACGAAATACATGGCGTTGGATGTAATCGAAACGGACCTCCTGCCATCCGATGTGATCAAGATCAAGTTCTATCGTCCGCCCAACCTCAAGTACCTTTCCGGCCAATGGGTACGGCTGTCGTGCACGGAAATCAAGCCCGAGGAGATGCATAGCTTCACACTAACGTCTGCACCACACGAAAACTTCCTTAGCTGCCACATCAAGGCGCAAGGACCGTGGACATGGAAGCTGCGCAACTATTTCGATCCCTGCAACTATAATCCTGACGATCAACCTAAGATACGCATCGAGGGACCGTTCGGCGGCGGTAATCAGGATTGGTACAAGTTCGAAGTAGCCGTCATGGTCGGTGGAGGTATCGGCGTCACGCCGTATGCCTCTATCCTGAACGATCTCGTATTTGGCACCAGCACCAACCGGTACTCGGGAGTAGCGTGTAAGAAAGTATACTTCTTGTGGATCTGTCCCTCACACAAACACTTCGAATGGTTCATCGATGTGCTTCGCGATGTGGAGAAAAAAGATGTTACCAACGTGCTAGAAATCCACATCTTTATCACTCAGTTTTTCCACAAATTTGACCTACGCACGACGATGCTGGTAAGCCCATCATGGCCACTACGTTGCAACACTAGCTGAAAATGATCTTTCAACCATTTTTCTTTTGTAGTACATATGTGAGAACCATTTCCAGCGCCTATCGAAAACGTCTATGTTCACCGGATTGAAAGCAGTCAATCACTTTGGCCGACCCGACATGTCCAGCTTTCTTAAATTTGTACAAAAGAAGCACTCTTATGTATGTAGAAAAATTGAAAAACTTACTATTTTTACTAAAATTACATTCCTATTATTTCAGGTTTCCAAAATAGGGGTGTTCTCGTGTGGTCCTCGTCCTCTCACGAAGAGTGTCATGTCGGCATGCGACGAAGTGAATAAAAGCCGCAAGTGGCCATACTTCATACATCACTTTGAAAACTTTGGCTAAACATTTCAAAACAATGTCCACCAACGGCCATAGAGCTTTCGACTTTTCCATTGGGCTTTAAAAAGAGTCATTCATTTTTTCGTGTATTTCACTGCGGATACTGTCCTATCAAAAACACATTCGTGCTTGATGTAATGTTGTGAGTTTTATGTTTGATTGTACAGTTTGTTTGCTCATATTCTGCGTGAACGGTCGTTCTGCGTGATGCGTTGTGCAATTCGCAATTCAGTATTTTTGTATGTTTGTACTACTTTCGTATCTTTTGTTTGTGTGTTTTCGAAAGTGTCTTAAGCAGGATACTCTAGGGAGGGATCAAATTTAGCAGCATTTGTTAGGTTAGTCATTCAGAAGGACATTCTCGATTCTATTCTTGCGTAATAACTGCCTAAAAGGCTTATTTATTTCGCCTCGACACAATCGCTGCGCAATCATGGTCGAGCTGAGGTGAAGTCAACTCCATCCCCAGGATATCAGAAGCCTAGCCGTTAATCTAATGTTTGTTTGATTCATTCGTTTAGTAAATGTAAAAATAATTATTGTCTAGTTCGCTTTACGAAAAAGATTATGCAGGGAAAACAAAAAAAAGATCATAGATGAACTACTACCATTTCAGAATGAGTGATATTATCTATACAAGTTATCGCAACCTTTTTAATAATCCAAACGGCTATCTACAGCTGTGCACTATATAGACAAGAATCAGCAGTGGAAAATGAGTAGCCATGAGTGATTAATGTTATTTTTATGCTGGACCTTCTTTACCATCTTTACTGCCAGAAAGAATACCATTTGTGTTTATGCAGCGTTGAGTTCAACCCTGATTATTGCAATATTTTCTACGTTCAACGATGTGTTTTGCTCATGCCCAAGCATTGTTGGCTTTATTGAGGAAGAAACGATATTAGAGCGTAAGCTAATAATCAATGTAAATATGCATTCGAATCGTTTCTATATTTATTGTAACATATACAAATGAAATAAACTTAAGCATTTCGAGAAAAAATGTAAACAATACTGTTAGTAACATTATTCAATTTTACACTTTTTTATTCTACGATTAATAACCGCAACTGTGGACTAGTAGTAGCTGTAGTTTGCATTGGTATCTTATATGGTTTAAGTTGTGATCTTCACTATTGTGAACGACTTTCGAAATTGATTGAAATCTCGATTGGTGTCGTCGTATTCACACAACTTGAAAGAAAGTTTCACGTAATAAATCTACTGCCTCTCATTGATAATACACCTTCGAAAGATTATTTCTTTCATGCTGGCTTCCCAGTGACATTTCCGATCGGCTTCCCTTCTCACTTCCCGTTGCTCCTCCGTATCAGACGATCGAGTTTCCCAGTGATGCATCCGATCGGCTTCCCTTCCCGGGAACTCGCGCCAGCTGAATTTGACTGAAATTGCTTGAAAACTATCCGAGTTTTGCGGAAATCGACCCAGATTGCCTATGGAAGCCCCCTTTGTAAAGAGAGGAGGTGTTTCAAACATTCGCCAGAACATGTCCTCTTCCCAAAAACTCTCACCTGCCGAATTAGGTTCGATTTGTTCGAAAACAACCCGAATTATAGTGAATTTGATGTTACGTTTGTATGGGAGACGGCTCTCCGCACTCTTATAACTGTAAAATTTGTAACCATACTTTTTCACGCAGACAGAAACACGGGTTCCATGATAAATCGTTTTATAGTGACTCCACGGGAAACGCGGTCGGACGGAATAAAAAGTATCCTATGCCCGTCTCGTGGTTTTAAGCTACCTCCCCACTAATTTACAGCTAAATCTGTTCAGCCGTTCTTGAGTAATAAATAGCGACGACTTTAAGACGACCTTATTTTATATATCAAGTACAAGTATATTTCATTCATATATCTTCCATAAAAAATATTTTTTTTGCCGTAAGTAGGCTAGAGATAGAGAGTGATAGAGCAGTCTGTAATGCTCGTCGTAACGCAGGAAAACAGACCTGAAACAGTATTTTTATTATGGCGAAAGTATTGTAAATACTAATATTGTTGCGTGTTGAAATTACTCTACAAATGTTCTTAGAAATATTTGCTCTTCGAATTTAGGCTTCGAAATGCTAAAGTGACTTTTCGAATGGAATTTTGTTGAATATCGCCAAAAACTTAATCATGATTAAATTATGTTTGCCAGCACTGACAAAAGCTTATGTGAAGCACTAATAAAAAGCTCCGATCACATGAAAAGCTCTCTTTGCTTTGGTATTTGCTTTCTCTGCGCGCCAACATGGAAAAGTTTTGGGACAAATTCAAAACAGAATGTGTGGAAAACCTATGTTTAAGCATATTGAGCGTATTCTATATTAAACTAGCAGGCCCGGCGAACTCTGTTTCGCCCCAGAGGCAATGGGCCCCCGGTGATAGGAGCAGTCGGTAACGCTCGTCCCTGTATCGCAGCTGGCCATGGGTTCGATTCCCGATTCCGGCGTTCCAGGGGGGTTGGCGCGGGACTAACAACCCGGCCCGTAAAAACGAACGTTTAGAAAGAGTATCAGAGATTAACATTGTCGCTGGTTGGTGCGGGCTAAAACCGTTCAGCGGTCGTTGTCCAATAAGAAGAGAAGCACTTCATTTCGTCAGCTGATCTTGGAATTACTGGCAGTGTTTGGCGGAAATTTCAGGACAGTAAAATCATTGCCCCTCCAAAACATCTCGCAACATGCGCCAAACATCTCGATTATATACGTCATTAGTGAGCTAGTGAACGCTGCATTAGTGAGAAAGAGAAGCCAACAATTGTTTTTTGTTGCTCGCTCTGTCTGTCCCGTTGCAGTATATGAAAAAAAAAACACATTGTGCGTATTGTGGCTTCATTGTGACGCGATCGGATTATAAAAAGTATCCTATCTGGGGCCCTTGGATCTAAGCTACCTCCACACAAATTTTCAGCCAAATCGGTTCAGCCGTTCTTGAGTTATAAAGGGAATAACAATAACGCGGTACTCTTTTATATATATAGATATATTGACCAGTTTAGTTCAATTATTCTATGAGGATAGTACAAAAGTAGATAATTCTAAAAGATTTTAATAAATGATTCCGAAAAGATGATCGTTTTAGAACGATTTTCCTTTTCTTAAAACTTTAAGCTAAAAAATTAAGAAAAATCCATATATCTGGACACAAACATTATTTCCGTTGTTTATCTCAAGTATACAAAAGATATTAATTGAAGAACCAAACCTTTGAAAAACCTTTGAAATGTCACGAAAAAAAAGAGATTTTTTCTCTTAGCATTTAGATAATTCTATAAGATTTTAATAAATGATTCCGAAAAGACGATCGTTTTAGAACGATTTTGAAACGGTACGATATCCTTTTCTTAAAACTTTAAGCAATAAAATTAAGAAAAATCCATATATCTGGACACAAACATTATTTCCGTTGTTTATCTCAAGTATACAAAAGATATTAATTGAAGAACCAAACCTTTGAAAAACCTTTGAAATGTCACGAAAAAAAAGAGATTTTTTCTCTTGGCATTTGCAGTTTTCAAATGTCAAAGGTAAAGGAATAAACAGTGCACTGCAGAAACCGTGTCCCATTTTGTATGAACTCTGCCCTAAGCCCTAAGCCGGGTGATGTAACTTAATTACGATGGGCCAAAGAAGCCAACTAGCTTTTGCCCTAACGCCATTGAAGTACACCAAAGCTAAAGAGTTCGTTTTGCTACTGCTCAACGGTAAAAGACAGCGACTCACGATGTGGTACATAAAAGAACTGAAAATACAACCCTCGAAGCCAACAGTCTATCCTTCCTTCTGCCAAGAAATATTATGTTCGTCCGAAATGGCAGACGTTCGGTACCAACTGCGTGTTATCGTTGAATCATCGCTCGTTCAAGATATCTTCTCCATGACAGACGATCGTTAGAAGCCTCTTCTTTGCAGCGAGTGGTATAAACATTTCAACGGTAATGTCCATAGATGCCCGATAGAGTCCTAATGTCGGTTTGTATTGACCGCTGAGCAGGCAGCGATCAATATAGCGACCATGGTGCGCAGTCGAATCGGGTGGCTGATTAAGTGCAGTACTTGATCTTTCCAAAAGCCAAGTCTGGTTCAGGTTCACACCTATCTTCGTCCATCATTGCGTGGTAGACTAAAAGCACAGCTCCACGAATCGAAAGCTTACATCTAAAGGCTAGCGGTGCGTTCGTTTGCAATTCTCCAACAAAATTATGTGGGCTAGAAAAACCTTCGATGTGTCGGAACCGTACACTTAATCACCCAATCTCCAAAATAGTTTTCGTTTAATCTCAAGAGGTTTCAAAATATCAAATCAATTCGCCAAGGATGTTGAGAAGCTATCCGTCAAAAAAAATGTCGCAACGGGTTAACCAAGACCTCTTGGAGATAGTTGATTTACCATTTTGTAAACCTGTTAAAGATAAATACTGTTCAATTTCTTAAACGACAGATGCGCCAAAGAAGATAAATATTCAATTGTAAAGAACATTACAGAAACTAACTACCATATAGTTCCTTGATCAATCGATCCTTGAACAGCTTTTTTCTAAATGCTACCTCAATTCTTCATTATACCGGTCGCTTAAGCATTTTTACTAAGCTGTTTCATCGTTATTCAATCTGCTGAGCGTGTCATCAATGCACCTGAAAACGGTTAACGACAACAGTTTGACGAACTTTAATGGGGTATCCATGCACCTCGGGTGGTGTTTACGCAATAAGCCATACGCCAATCTATGGCCCATCCTGAGGCCTGGAATATGCAGCCGATAAATTATCCTTACCTAATACACCTGTCCACAGTGAAGAAGGTGCTTTCATGAATAAACACTGATCTGATGCTGTGGCAGCTTCACGAACATAAATATTAGGTTGGGGCAAAAGGAATCTATTATTTTTACGTGAAATTCAAAACAATATTTAAGATGGGGCTGGGTCAAATATGCGGGGTCAAATGCGGGAGCTGGGTCAAATATGCACCGTTTTGTTACATAATTTGTTGCCATTTTATAGGTAGCTTCATAAAGCATCTTTCATAGATGTCTTGGTCGTTGTTGATGGCCAAAATTGCGCGGTTGGAAATTTGATCCATACTACTAAATGCCACAAACAAAAAGTAATAAAAGATTGTTTTTCTTTTATTTGAAGTGTCACCTTGACACTTGACAACGAGCATAAACTTGAAATAAGTTGATCGCTACTTTCGCTACGAGATATCGATCACTACAGTCATCTACCGAGAAAATAATGGATTTCTTTTTGCCCAACCTAATATGACTAAGGTGGCTTGTGGCTTCTCCCACCAATCTCAACACGAGTATGCCACAGGAGGCACGTGTCCAGCGTTCGTCGAAGGAGCCAGATGTCAACTAGCTGCGGTGACTAGGTAGTGGTTGCAATTTGCCGCCGGTCTTGGTGCTGCTATCGAGCCGTATCCGGATGTTCTTGGTTTGTGGTGGATTGACATGGTCCACATCAACCGTGACCCCTTGCTAAATCGCCTTGCATCATGAGAGGTCGTGTGAAGCTGTAGGTCCACCGTGTGGCGAGACAAGCTTTCAGTCTTACCTGATCTTACTTGTTTTGCATTGCCAACTCCTTCAAGAAAACGGTGGCCAGATGGAATAGACTACATGGATTACAAAATACAGTACAAGGCATACAGCAGCTCAAAAGGTAGCCAACATAGCATAAGAGACACAGCCAAACCATCTTGAACATAATTAACATCATTACCTGGAATCACTGACTGTAGACTCACTTGACGAGTAGATAATTGTTCCCACAAATATAAACATTTTTATCCTTAAAAGCACGTTGCTTCTCAAACAGATAACCGATTTAGTTACGAGCATGTAACAGCAAACAAGCAAACAGTTCCTTGAGCAATAGTTTTGAAACACAGTTTCATTATTTTGAAATCTGTGCCTCATCTTATTAAGTGAAACAGAATCCTACGACTCAGCCAACAACCACGCTCACGCCAAAATACAATGAGCAAATATGACATTTGATTGAAATTAAAAGGCGCTTTATAACTGAATACAGATATCCCATAATTCGTCGTGTCTTGCCGCCGTAATTCACGATTTCATCCCACGAAAAGAATCGCATCGTTGATCGGTAGCACCATCGTGAACACCAAACCCCTGAATATCGTATACTCTTAACGGATTTACGAGGAACAACTTTATAAGAGTTCGCCAGTGCTGTATGGGATTGCGCAATGCAATTCAAAGGTACAATCGGTTCTCGGCGCATCAACAGTCATCAACCAGTTTGAAGTTGTTGTGGACCTCTACAGCAAAACTTTGATCTTGATATTAATTTTCACAAACAGACACAGCTCGCATCAAGTGCCTGAGCACGTACTTTACGATCTATTCGTTTAACGATCGCCGATCTGCCTTCCTCTCACCACACTGATGAACCTGATTTAATCTTAAACGTGGAGCCACTTCTTCGGTTTGGTACTGGGCGTTGAATCATTTTGTGTGTTGATTGAAGCAACCTCAGGCTTCAAGATATCTTCCATCTCACGCAGCATCATTCGGCCCACGTTGCCTGCATCTTCTTTGATGTAGCAAAGTTGTTCGTTTATGGTACATATATTGAAAATAATACACGATCATTATTGGAACTAAAGCTTCTGTGTGTTACCTTTCCCAATTCAACCAAGTGCTCCACAAAATGGCAACCGCTTCTTAGATTAAACACCTACGCCTCATAAGACACCTCCGTAGCGGGGAGTACAATTTAACAGCTTCTGACGAAAAAAAAACATTTGCCTTTCACTTTGCCACTCTGCTGTTGAATTCGTGAACAACTTCCTTCTACCCGTGGAAGCCCTAATCTTATTCTTATACCGCCAATCTAGCCGAAGAATCGCGTCAAAGTGTGGTCGCCGTAGCGAACCAGACGAGAACCAGCATCGAGTTCCAGGAAACGAACGGAAACTGTTGTCGTAGCCGGGTGGTTCAATGTCGGTCAGTCGAAGTGACGGTAGCGCGGACACGGGCGGTCAGGCACGACGCGCGGGTTGGAATTTCATGGGTTCAAGGATTTTCGTTCGCGAACACATTGCCTCCGGTATCAAAGATGCCGAGGTGTAAAGAAACTATGGATCCGCTCAGGCCGCAATATTACGAAATATTACCAGCAATGATTCTTTTTCCTGTGCCTTTCCTTCTTCTTCATTCTCGAATCCGGTTCCAAATCAGATAATCAGATTAGTCACATTCACCAGTTGTCGAATAGCCAAACGGTTCCTATTTTCGAACGTACAATCCATCCACAACCCACTAATCTGAGTTAAAACGAGCAGTGTTGACCCTATGCTATTGTACATTGTTTCATTTGTGATAGGCGTTAAAGCCTCCAACAACTCTGCTTAGAACCTTCATTCAATTTACGGTGACGCTGCTTCCGACATTCTAAAGGTAGCCCGTGAGGAGGAAGTACTTTTACAATGAATGACATTTTCCTCCTTCGATAGCGAACGGTGTTCCGCTTCAGTGGTCTGGCACCCGTCATGAATGCGAATCCGGAAATAAGGAGCCTGCACAGGAATCTGAAAGTAATGCGTTTCTTGAATTTTTCATGCGATCTCGTTAGCAGCTTACCCATTGCATTCGTACACCGAAATTTTACATCGATGTCCTCCGAAAACTAATGTTAAGCTTTACAGATCAATGCTTTTGCCACAATTGATATTGATATTTGATATTGTACCTTCTTAAAACGCCGTGCAGCGTTGTAGTTTGTGGCGGAGAATGCCGTAAGTAACAAACCGCATTTTCTATTAGCGTCACTTGGGAAACTTAAAATAGCAATCATAATGGCAGCAATCGCTTTCCAAATAATCCATTATAAATTCATTATAAGTGCATTAAAAATGTGAACGAAAAATATTATCACTTTTTGGTTGATGGGCACATAGCAGTCAAAACGATGCTTCTAATTTACCCAGACCCCAACGGACACATTGCCAATCTGATGGCTTGTCCGTCCAACATCATCGGGTTCATTCATCGCAATGGCTAAATATTGAATCATGAGAACTCATATTTCAACAAACCTGCAGCCCGGCCATGTTCGAAGGTTTCACACGTTGATCGAGCAACATCTGCAACATGACAAATTACTGCAACCAAAAGCGATTAATGTTGAAAAGTTTGATCACGTTTCTTGAAAAGTTTCTTTGTGCTAAAAATAATTCAGTACAACCTTGTCCGAAGCTTTATTAAAATCTAGACACGCAGCATCGTCATCATCATAATTTTAAGCTTGTGAACTTGTGAAGTAATATCATACCATACCATGTGTACAACGGATTACTGCTTCAAGTAGGAACGCATCTAGCTCTAATACTAAACTACGTAATCTTATTTCAACTCAATCATGCAACATGTAATAACTTTAAATATTCTTTTTAATAAACATAAACAGTGCTATTTGTATTTCGCAAAGCTCTTTCCTTCGATCATAAAACAAAATAAATCGCCAAAAGTTGGAACTAAATTTTTCTTTTTATGAAACTATCATTTAATTACACAGAAAATGCAAACGAAACTCATGTACTTCAGTTGTTAGTGAATGTACCACGGCACACCTTTCTTCCCGCCGTATGGTATCAAGGCTCTGCGTGCGAAGTTCAAAGTCATTTAAGAGCGCGCCGCATGGCCTTACACAAGGTTTTCATATCTTTCCTTGAGGTAGCAGCACAATCTACAGCTACACGCGCGCCTTGGTCCATTCGTTCGCTACAATCAGAAAGTGTAGCCATTCGCTAATTGCGATTCGCAAACAAACCGACTCATTCAGCGAACCATCTTCGAATTGGGTTTCGTTATCGTTCACATCATCATCATTCGCAATACAAAAGACTTCAACGTCTTAACGCGCGTACGAAAACTAAGCAACGAACCCGAGCTAAGAACTGGTATAAACTGGTCAAATTATCAAATCGAGATGTGGAATTACTGGTCGTACTTTATTTGATCGTGGACATTGTCCAGTTTTTATTCCCAACTTCTTATCGTTGCTGGTGATCACTTGGTGGCACGCACACTGTCGAACGGTTTCGATACAATGCTATCGATTACAGTCCCGCCAGGTCAGAGCCGTGAAGCGTGACGCAGAGTTCGAAATTCAAGTTGAAGGACTTCAGGACCTTACACGCAACCATAGCGGTCAATCGGTCGGTGTTTACCTTTCATTTTCTTTGACATGGAATGGCTGTTGTTACGGACGAACTGGGCCGTATTTATAACCATTTGTTGTTAATTTAAAAATGTTACTTGTGAATCAATCTCTACAAACCAACAAACGTGTGAGCCATATGGTAAGCATCGCTGTGAACCAGAAGCAATTGTACAGTCCTTTGGCTTTACACTTGCATTACTCCGTAAAACCTTTCATTCCACCTACCGGTTCAGTCGCGGGATGAACTTTGGTTCAACTTAAATCGTCCTCTGTCTCTTTTCCCTTTTTTTTCATTCTCTTCCTCCCCCTTCTCTCTATCTGTGTCTGAGTGTTCGCGAAGCTAGTGCTCTCGGTAAAAGAGCAAATCCAGTTTGTGACGTCACACCGCTGTGTTACTCTTGTGCCGTTCGCCCCAACCTGCTGCGCATTCCGCCACACGAGACGCAAACAGAAGGAACACGCGGAAAAGCTTTCGGTTTCTGGCGCCTCCCTATGGGGTGGGGGGGGGGGGGGGGCTACAACACAACGACCACGACGACGCACCCCAGTGACCGATCGTGACACCGAACACGGATGTGGCGGCCGTCGTTTGCACGTTCTCGCCGCGACGGTTCCGCAAATTCCCATCGGATGTGCGCGTAGTAGTGCGACGGTACGATCAAACGTACACCCCTTTGCCGGGCATACAGACGACGACCACTAGCAAAAGCCAGGCGCGTTGCGGACGTGATCTTTTTCCGCAAAAAATAACAGCCCCAACAGCAACCGCCACAGCGGTCCCCCGACGTTACGTCGACGACGTAGTTCGTGGTTGTGGTGGTGCCGACGTTGTTGGTGTTGTTATGTGTGTTGGCGGTTTATTGTTGTCGGAGTGCCGAGTGGTGTGAAGTAATAAGTCCGCACAAAACATTTCATCCGCGATCGAGCATTTTTCAGTTTGAACAGAACCATCGCTTGTGTCAGAGGTATCGAGCGTCGTTGCCGTTTGCTTATTTGTAGTTTCAAACACATTAACCTTTTCTGCGTGTGACATTCGAAATTTGGAAATACTTTACTGATTTTGTGTGTCGTGTGTGTCGAATAGAATGTGTTTTAAAAAGTATCATCGTAGTTCGGCTTTTCAACCCGCACCGATTAGGGATAGGTTTTAATAGTATTTCCGCTTCCCAGCCTAATTACAGCGGCTCTCAAGGGAGTGTGTGACACCCATACACGATCCGACGGTGCCCCATCATTCTACTGACACACTTCTTTATGGTCCACTGCGCGAGCAATCAAACTCGGTGACTTCCTTCTTTGCGTGATTGTTTTAAATTTTACTTTCCCTCAACAAAAAACCCACCTGCCTTTTAATGCGATGAAATAATTTCGCCAAACGGTATAACCAGTGCATGACGATCGTGTGTATTATCCAATACCCGCCGCCCCGGCGGTGGCTCTTTGTCCGCTCCGGGTGTTATCTTCCGTCACGCGGACGGGCACGGCGAAAAGTGAAGTGTGGCGGAATAAAGAGAAATGAACGCGATGGCGCAACGCAATGAAAACGAAGTCAAACGAAACGGAAAACGTGTTGATAGAAAGTGAAAACACAAACCAGCCACCCAGTCCCGCAGCGCGCAGCGCCGAACCGTCGACATAATCGGACACCAACAGGGCCCTCGTGGCCATGCAACACTGCAACCGGAAAGGGTTTCCGGGAGTACCGCTGGCGATCCTCGGCGATGCCGTTTCTCTGCATGAAATCTATAATCGAACAACGAATGATGCATGAAATTGAAATCGGATGCCCGCGATTGGGGATCTGTTGATGAGTTCCTGGTTACAATGTTCGTGATGTCACTCTGATTGTCAGACGTTGTGGTATTAGTAGTGTGTCGTTAAGGTACAGATACTTTCTTCAGCTGGCTTAAAAATTAAGCCAACCACGGCAGGAGAACCGCAGCTAGAGTAGTGTGTGTTCATGAACGCCAGTGCCAACAACCTTTCAGTCGCCTAATAGCCTAATCCTCCGCCAGATCACCTAAAGCATCCATTTTATTTTCCGTATTTTGCTTTCAGCCGCTCTGCCTGGGCCAGAGTAGAGAAAGGGAGAGACTAGAGTGACCGACGACCATCAGAGAAAGTGTAGTACACCTCCGGACGAGACGCGTGTGATTATGTAACCGAGCCGGCACAACGGATGCTGTACAAGCGCCACGGAACCACTTGGTACTTCCATCCGAAAAGTGCCATAGAAAGTGCGTGAAAAAGTCACCTTAAAATCTCGATAACTGAGCTAAGCAAGAAAAGCTTCATCAGTGTACATAGTAACGGTTCCGTGTTTTCGATTCTAGTGATAATTAACAAAAAGTGACATCGGATCGGACCGGAACTGTTCATGTCAGACGGACGGGCAGTGTCGAGTGACAAACGTTCAAGTATCGTAACCTTGTAAAGGTGTGACCGGCTACGAAACCGAGCAAACTACTGCCGGTAAGTAAAATAGAGGCGTCTGGTATCGGGTTAGAACCCTTTTTTCGCAGATGTGCACGTGCCGAACCGCCATCGATGATGGCATATTTTTTGGCATACGACACAGTCGACGTTCGCTAATTCTGCCACACAAAACTCTTCTTTTTTATCTTCTGAACCTGACCTTAACTTTGGTGAATGAAAAATTAGGTAGCCCGGTTACTTTAACTGCTGATTCTGTACTTAAAAAGTGACTTAAATACTTGAGCATATCAAAATAACAACTGCACACAGTGAAAACATTCTCTTAACATATAATTTGCCTAGTTTGTTTTCTATTAGTTTCCGTTACGTACGTTACTTACGTTACTTTACCTGCCGCTCTGAAAAATGAGCTAGGGCTGATTGAGCTAGCTGATTTTATTAGGATTTCTATGCAAAGTTGTTTTGCTGTTAACTCAGTAAAAACGGAAGCCGTTGATGTGTTGCGATTAAAGTTGCCTTTTATACTTATCGTTCGAAACAGTGCAATGCATTTGCAATCTGATAAAGGTTACAACGTTACGGCGTTACGCTTCCTAGTTGTGAGGAAATTAGTTGATTGCTATTAATGACTTCAGCCAGCAATAATGCTTCATAAGATAGTCTTCCTCATCATAATTTTTATTCTAAAGGTATGTGGACGTTGCCCATCTTTAGGTGTTACTGATAGAAGTTTCGTCTATTTAAGAACGATTTGAATTATAAAGGAAAACCTTGTTCCACAATGCCTACAGCAAGCTTGCAACTATCCGCCGACAACTATGCGCCGCAAATTGCCTAACGGATTCGCTTAATCCGTAAAACATTAACTGATCGAAAGCGTCATTGGCCGCGCTATTCTCATCCACGGCTCGGCAAATCCTTTCCGGAACGGATTGCCACACACACACACACACACACACACACCGTCCTGCCGTCACCCGCACCAGTAGCACCGGGGCGCTCGGCGATTAATTTGGCCAACCTTGGCCAGCTTTAAAGCGGCTTTTGTTCGCTCTTCCCGTACACAGCAGCGCCAAGAATCGAGATTGTCCACCGGAGGGTTTCATTAAAATTTCAAATGAGACGTTCAGTGGCCGGCATAATAAGCACCACGCCAGGAGCCACCACCACCACCGGCGGCATGGTAATCCGCGCACAGCTTGCCGATCGTCGTCGTCGGGTGCGCTTCTTGGCTTCTCGTTGACGAAGTCATTTTAATTGAATTTTCCACCCCTTCGATGGCCAGACGGACGGATGGTGGTGGGTTGTGTGGTTCGTCACAATTAGGGGAGGTTTGCCCCTCTGACTTCAGCGGCGCCTGCCATAGGTCAGGCGACTTTTCGCTCCCCCGTAGCAAGCGCGATTCGTTTTGCTCCGTAGGTTTTTTGCACCACAGCCACAGCGAAGATGGACGCGGTACCAATCACCTCTCGGTCCGTGCTGCCGCCACCCTGCTACCATCAACAATAGAATAACAACACCCGGTAGGGCTCGTGGGGTACGCGTTCTTCTCACAACCACCTCACAAATCATTCCAAACAAACGGTAACGACGACGTGCCCCGCCGTGTCGGAGCCACTGATTGTGGATTCCCGGATTCGGAGAAGCTCGCTGAGCATAACATCATTTTTGGGACAGCAAACGATGAGAACCCATGCCGCGGCCAGCCAGACATGCTCTAGTGGCGTTTTGCGAACTTGTATAGCGAATCCGGGCCGTCGGGTTCAGACACATGCTTTAGATGGTAGAGGTTTTGGCATTTTGTTTTTAAATTGAAAAGCAGAACATCATACAGCCAAAATTATGTTACGCCAAAGTTTTTGTTTTTTTGCTTGTCTTTCAATCAATTTTTGAACCCTTTTTGAGTTATATTAAACGGTGTCAAGTTTCCCAAACACTCTGCCGGCCACTGACTCAACTCGATCTTCTCGATGGCCACGGCAATTTTGCAAGGTTGTTCCGACCGATCAACAGCAGAAGAGTCAACGCCACCTCGGCGTGGCGCCTACCGCGAACGCGAGAGCGATAGTATCGCGGCAAAATATCGTGCTGACCAAGGCCTCCTCAAAGTGTGGCCTTTTGAGGGTGCTGGGAATGCTTGTTGAAAAATAAGGTACGACCGACCGACCGACGGTTATTGGTGCTGCGAATCAATTGAAGCGCGTCCCGCGGTACTGGCACATCCCGGCGAGGGGTTTGCTAAAGGATATGCCCACCGCCTGCCCGATCTTTAAGAATGATCTTCTGCCGCTTCTTTCCCTAGAATCCGTGACTCTGAAGCCACCGGGTTCATCAATAAAACATGAACCGAGAGGCCATATCTCTCCGCGGAGGTTGTGATACGATCACGGCAGACGATTCTAGCGACTGTTTTGTGTCCATTTTCAGGCACCGATTGGTGTGTGGCGGGTTTCCGTCGGTGTCATGAATACGTATTTATGCAGATTCATGTATTTAAACATTAGATTGACTGCCAACCGCCAATTGCCGGACTCGGACAGTATCCTAACAGCCTCCATTAGGGTGAGATGATTGGTGCCTGATGCATCTTTCGTGCGTCCAATCAAGCATCATGACTGGAGGAGTTTCAGCTTGTACAGTGGTAGAGATTCGTTTGGCCGAAGTAAGTTTTTTCCATTTTATTCAATAGTTAAAGATGTTTGGTCATTTTTAAAAAATCTAGTGTTGTATTTCATTACTCTTTATCATAATTCACAACGAAATCAAAAAACAAAAATCAATTCTGGTAAATATTAAGGAAAACGACAATTTTGGCCTAGAAATTCGTTTGGCCGAACTCTTCAAAAATAGTTTTTACAGAGAAGTTTTACGATGCTAGTCAAAAGTTAGTAACTGGTATGACTACCTCTGCTTTTAATTACTTCAAAAATGCGGTTTGGCATTGACTCACACAATTTTTGTAGAGTTTGTATGTCAATATTGGTCCAACACTCTTGAATACTTGCTCGTAAAGTAGCAATGTCGTTAAATTGACGTCCATTTGCATAAACCCGTCTAGCTAATATCGCCCAAAGGTTCTCCATGGGATTACAATCTGGACTGCAGGCCGGCCATTCGAGTAACGGAATGTTTTTATCTTGAAACCAAGCCTTCGATTGCTTGGAAATGTGGATCGATGCATTGTCTTGCTGGTATATGAAGTCCTCATGGCCATCAATTTCAAGGTAGGGAATTAAAACGTCTTCCAGTAGGTCTTGGTACATTTCCGAGTTCATTCGGGTTGAGATAAAACAAATAGGAAGCTTCGAATGGTATGAGAATGCTGCCCACACCATCAAACTTCCACCTCCAAAATTTCGCTTGGATCGCACGATGTTTTTTTTGTTTATGTCATGCCAATAACAGCTATAGCAGTCTGGGCCATCTAGATTAAACTTTTTTTCGTCCGAAAATATCACATTTTGCCATTCTTTCTCCCATTTCATGTACTTTCTGGCAAATTTTAGGCGGTTCTCCTTATGGGTCGAATTAAGCTTAGGTTTTCCTTTCAGTTTTTTCCATCTGATGTTCGTAGAGTCATTAAGGATCTGTGCAATATGCCTAATTGTTACTGGGACATCAAGTTTTTCTTTAATTTCCCTACATGATAAGTTGTTAGTGGCTGCTTCATGCCTTATTTGCCCTTTCAAGCGTAGGGAAATTTTAGTGTTTCCCTTTGTGGGAGCTTTTATTCCGTAATTTGACCCTTTTTTAAGGTAATTTCGTATGACTTTCTCAGATCTACCTATATTTATGGCAATTGAATTATTGGAGAAGCCTTGGCTTTTGAAATTTCTGATCAATCTGCGTTCTTCCTCCGTGAGTCGCTTAGCTCTGGTCATTTCTTTAGAAAATAGTTTTCAAAACAAGGGTGTTAGCAAAATATTCATCTCTGATGCTTAAAATAATCTTACTTAGTTGTACTTTCACACTGCCAAACAAATAATCACTTTTGAACGAAAACGATACGACAAACTCGATTTTGCTTCCACTTCGGCCAAACGAATATCTAGCTTACAACAGCAAAATTTTGACGTTTGCTCACGTTTTGCCTCACAGAGCTCACAAATACTAACATACTTGAATCATATCACACAGGTTTATTAGTAACCCATGCACCAACACGAATGCAGTGCGATAACACGAATAAACAAGTTCGTTTGGATACAATACTGCTTTTTTTCCCAGAATTTTTTGTTCGGCCAAACGAATCTCTACCACTGTATTGCCCACTAAACGGTGCTTGCTGTGCGGCTGTGGGTCTGGGAATCATGTTTCGTTTGCGTTCGTCTGATGTGAGTTTTAGTTTTAATTCAAATAATAATGGACAGCAATGTAGATAATGTTTATTTCATCACTTCGTATATTAGAAAGATAAGGAACCTAATTCTCCTGATCACCAGTCACGTGTTGGTTTCAAGTGCTGCAATATTTGCATAAATTGGCGGAAATCCATTGCCGTTGGAGTTCAATATACGCCAGTACTCGGCCGGCTCTGGTGCCTCATGTAACTGTTTCGAATGAGCCGTACGTTCAACTGTAACCTAGGTGAAGGACACGATCGCCAAATTGGACGCCATAGATCGTACCGTGCTTACCGAATCCATTTTGCATGCCGATTGGAAAGGCTCGTGGGGTTTATTTCTACTGAACGGTGACACGTGGCTTCGGTTTCAAGTAGGAATTAATGAAAACAAGTTGAAAAATTTACGTCACTGCTGATCAATACGATCATTGTCGGGTTCGAACTAACATCTTCGTAAAACTTTTACTTTTCTACGTTTAAGCTGTATTGTGTGCTTGTTCTTATAAATATAGACAATCTTACGTACCTCGTAGCGATCCTCCTTTTGCTTCTACAATTATACTCTAACCTCGCAACATTTGGCCCGTTTCTCTCGGCCCGTCTATTTAATGGGTTTAATGTTTATTAATGTCGACTCGTGTAGAGATACACGAGGACACACAATCTTTCATACGTGTTACCAATGTTGGCTAGTGTTTTGATAGTTGCTTTCAGTCCGACATCCAACCACTGGGGAATGATGTCTTCGTTTGATCATGATCGTGCAGTAAGATCTCTTTAGGCTCCAATCTGTCACCGATAGCTGCTTTATTTATCGTGACCGATCGACGCGGGAAGTAGAAAATACTTTCAAACTGGCTGCGGGGACACTGGCGGCCGGTTCGAAAAACTCGCCTCAGCTGATCTGCTCGAAGGCTCGATGGTACAAAACCTGCTGTCGCCTTCAAGTGTCGCACTGTACGCGCGTCTGAAGTGCTGCGTCTTATTTTTTCGTTTTCAGACACGAATCATTTTCGTCCGGAGTGCGACTCCGGAGAAAAAATAGCTTCCCAACCAACAAGCGCCATAAATTAAATCTCTGTCACGATCCGTACGAAAAGTAAGGATGATTGGTCACGATCAACGCCGTCGACAACGGGCCGACATGCTTGCGACACCGTTTTGCTCGATGCGTTGCGTTTGAAATATCTCCGGATGGCGACGCTTCGTTTCGAGCGGCCGCCCGGGGTGCGAAGACTCTCTCTCTGCCGTTGCCGTTGTGGCTTGAACGAAGGACATGGATTCCAGTTTGAAGAAAGCAAAACCTGTGGCTCAGTGTACAATCCGGGAGCGGTAAAAAAACGGTTGAAAAACGCAATCGTCTCACGGGTAGACGTTCCTTTTGTGTGTTTGTGTGCGTGTTTTATTGTGTGAAACTGCAAACACGAGCCCTCAGCTGGGGCGAGTTCTCCTGCGCGAGTTGTAAGATGATGGAAACTATCCAAATCGAACATTGTGTAATCTCTCACCGGCTTTCTGGCTATCTGCGGGCACAGCGTGCGCATAGTCGGCCCAACATGGCGCCATCGAATGCCCCATCGTGCTACCTACTTACGTCATGCTTACATTTCGCGACCAAATCTAGTTTGAAACGGGGCTCGCCCCAACAGTGTGGCCGGGGCATCATCGTCGGGTTCGTTCGGTGGGTCCCTAGGCCGGGCCAACAAAAAATCGAATGGATATTAATTATTTTTGTTTGCTTTCTCACAGGGTCCCCCCGGGTCCTGCGGCTCGGATCCCTTATTTAGTGAGCTGCGTTGCTCGGGGTTACTTCGGGAAATACTATACATCATCCTAATGATGCCCAGCTGGCGTAGCGAATAGCCTACTATTCGAACGGCTCTGATGTGTCCGTCTACGGGTTTTATATATTTTACAGCCGATTAGACGCCACATCTACGCCGCATCAGGAAAAGCAGAAAACAATCCCTTTTTTTAAACTTTACTCTATTCTTGATTGAAGCCTTTGTCAAGGAGTAAGAATGTGTCGAAGAAGATGACCGTCCTTTCGTAGGACGACTGTCGATAGAATGGACTCAGCTCTTGGAGCATTTTCTTGCCATTCTCTCTGGTAGGGCCAGGTGTCAAGAAAATTGTACGACTCAATCGCAGAACAGGCGCAAATGAACATACACAGCTGGTCAATGAAATAGGTAATTGTGTGAAGCTGATACAATTTGAACTGTACTCAAGCCATTACTAAACCAATGATCACCAAACTAATACTGTACTTAGATATACTAGTTTATGTCATTTTTTTGCTATGTTGGTGATACTTATGTCAAAAGTGACAGGTGTGTTACCACTTATTTTGACAGCGGTCTGATTTGGCCTGGTCAATAAAATAGGTAATTCGTTGTATACGATGCAATTTCACCAGACTTCTTGAACGAATTGGTTTATTTGATCTTGCTGCAATCAATTTTCAATTGTGAATCTAAAAAAATCGTTTTTCCTGGTAGAACATCAGAATGGGCAGAAGAACTCATTGCAACCCTGAGGAAAGAAAGATTGTGAAAATATGCGCAACGAAGGCGCAAGGTACAAAAGCATCGCCGAACTACTAGGAAAATCAGTAAATTTTGTGAGAAATGCTTTGTTGTGGAAAAAACAAAGGAAACGCGAGTAGACCAAGAAAAACCAAGCCAACGATAGATCATCGCATATCATTTTTGGCCAAAGCGGATCCGTTTGGTGCATCCAGAGCGATTTGCTCAATAATAAATAACATTATTAGCCCAAAACCTGTCCATAGGCGGTTACAAGAAGCTAATCTACCAGGGCTAATTGCAAGAAAAGTGCCACTATTGATTAAAAAAAAATTACAGATGAGGTAACAGTTTGCTGCTCAATATCGTTCATGGCAAGGTACCGAGGGTTACGAAAAATTGGCATAATATTTTATGGAACGACGAAACCAAAATAAATTTGTTTCGTTCGGACTCTCAGTGTAATGTTTGACGACCTGCTAGCAAATAATTCCATCCCAGGTTTGAAAAAAAATTTTAAACATGTAGGTGGAAGTATCATGATTTGGGGATATTTTTCATGATCTGGTATAGGTCCCTATTTCAGAGTAAATAGCACCATGCATGCTCTCGAGTATAAAACAATTATGGAAGACGTTTATGCTGCCTTACGTAGAAGAAATCATGCCACTGAGATGGATATTTCAACCAGAAAACGATCGCAAGCATACGTCATAGCTTATGAAATCGTGGTTTGATGGCAATAATGTGTCAGTTTCGCCTTCATGATCGTGCAGTAAGATCTCTTTAGGCTCCAATCTGTCACCGATAGCTGCTTTATTTATCGTGACCGATCGACGCGGGAAGTAGAAAATACTTTCAAACTGGCTGCGGGGACACTGGCGGCCGGTTCGAAAAACTCGCCTCAGCTGATCTGCTCGAAGGCTCGATGGTACAAAACCTGCTGTCGCCTTCAAGTGTCGCACTGTACGCGCGTCTGAAGTGCTGCGTCTTATTTTTTCGTTTTCGGACACGAATCATTTTCGTCCGGAGTGCGACTCCGGAGCAAAAATAGCTTCCCAACCAACAAGCGCCATAAATTAAATCTCTGTCACGATCCGTACGAAAAGTAAGGATGATTGGTCACGATCAACGCCGTCGACAACGGGCCGACATGCTTGCGACACCGTTTTGCTCGATGCGTTGCGTTTGAAATATCTCCGGATGGCGACGCTTCGTTTCGAGCGGCCGCCCGGGGTGCGAAGACTCTCTCTCTGCCGTTGCCGTTGTGGCTTGAACGAAGGACATGGATTCCAGTTTGAAGAAAGCAAAACCTGTGGCTCAGCGTACAATCCGGGAGCGAAAAAAAACGGTTGAAAAACGCAATCGTCTCTCGGGTAGACGTTCCTTTTGTGTGTGTGCGTGTTTTATTGTGTGAAACTGCAAACACGAGCCCTCAGCTGGGGCGAGTTCTCCCGCGCGAGTTGTAAGATGATGGAAACTATCCAAATCGAACATTGTGTAATCTCACCGGCTTTCTGGCTATCTGCGGGCACAGCGTGCGCATAGTCGGCCCAACATGGCGCCATCGAATGCCCCATCGTGCTACCTACTTACGTCATGCTTACATTTCGCGACCAAATCTAGTTTGAAACGGGGCTCGCCCCAACAGTGTGGCCGGGGCATCATCGTCGGGTTCGTTCGGTGGGTCTCTTGGCCGGGCCAACAAAAAATCGAATGGATAATTAATTATTTTTGTTTGCTTTCTCACAGGGTCCCCCCGGGTCCTGCGGCTCGGATCCCTTATTTAGTGAGCTGGGTTGCTTGGGGTTACTTCGGGAAATACTATACATCATCCTAATGATGCTCAGCTGGCGTAGCGAATAGCCTACTATTTGAACAATTAGACGCCACATCTACGTCGCATCAGGAAAAGCAGAAAACAATCCCTTTTTTTAAACTTTACTCTATTCTTGATTCTTGAAGCCTTTGTCAAGGGGTAAGAATGTGTCGAACAAGACGACCGTCCTTTCGTAGGGCGACTGTCGATAGAATGGACTCAGCTCTTGGAGCATTTTCTTGCCATTCTCTCTGGTAGGGCCAGGTGTCAAGAAAATTGTACGACTCAATCGCAGAACAGGCGCAAATGAACATATCAGCTGTCAGTCAGTGGGGCTCGTTGAACAAGACAACCAATCGGTGCCACTTTCGTATCGAGATGTCTTGCGCGAAACCACAGCAGGCCTGCTTCTTGTTCTTGGGTTTGGCATGCTTTCGAGGAATGCAGCACCATTGATGGTGTGGTAATGAAGAAAAAAAACAGCACGTCTCATAGAGTACTAATCGTAGTTATCATTGTTATATGGGATTGGGGAAAAAGTAATCCATTATTTTCTCGGTAGATGGTTTTAGTGATCGATATCTAGTGAAGTATCGATCGTACAGTTTCAAATTTAGGTTCATTTAAAGCTGGTATTTCACGATGTTTCCATTTCTTAAACGGATGGGTACTGGGGATGAGAAATGGGATACATACGACAATACTGTGTGAAGGCGATCATGGGTTCAAACGTGATGAAGCAGCTTAACCGGTGGCCAAACCAGGACTCACGGCCAGAAAGGTTCTACTGGGTGGGACTTGAAAGGAACCGTTTACTATAATTTGTTTCCGTGTGGCTAAACACTAAATTCAGATCTCTACTACTCTACTACTACTACATTCGAACTGCACCGTTCGATGCTAGCGATTGGTCAGAAATTGCCAGAATCGGCCAACAGAAGAAGTGTTGTGTGTCCATCAGGACAACGAAATGTAACGCACGTCTTTAGTGACTCGCCAGAAAGTCCGGGAGCTTGGTGGGGAAGTTTTAATGCATCCATCGTATAGTTCCCGAATGCTGGAAAACTGAAACCAAGAAGAGATTGTGAAAAACAGATTGCTAGAGTTTTTCGCCAATAACGACCAAGCCTTCTACAAGAGAGGCATTATAAATCAACATTTGAAAAGACAACAAATTTTCCAACAAAATGGTGCATATTAGACGCAAACCGGACCATCGGAAGTATCTTAAATACGGTTTTAAAGCTCACGCAAAAATATTGGATTTCTTTTTCCCCAACCCAATACTATACTCAAGCTGATTTTTGAGGTTAATCTGGACTCCCGGTTTTCAATCTGTACTACCCACACCAGTACTACAAGAGAAGCAACATCTGTCAAGGAAAAGACTGTAGTTTTCTCTAGGTTTGAAATACACTATTTAAACATTTTCTGCGAATATTGTGAAACGAGGCTAAAGAAATCAAATTTGAACTCGATAAAAATCTTTCATCTTCTCCTGGAACTACATGGTGTAGATTTCCTTCATCGTAGCAGTACAGAAGAAAATGCAAGACCTCTAATGTATAATTAATTGCCATTGTGTGTTGTCATTTTTTTTTTACTTCGGATGCTTTGAGCTTCTTCAATCAGACAAACTTTGCGACATTCTGTTATGTGTTTTTGTTGATCATAAACGTAATATGATATGTGTGCTTTACCTCCTCGTGTTTTCGTTATTTGTGTATTCATTCATTGTATTCGCTCGTCTCATGCTATGGTCCATAATTTGTACACTTCCCATGGACCTCGGATATGGTTATGCTGGTTTGTATGCTGCGCTACGATCCGTGATTCGCATCGTGAAACCGTCAGTGACCAAGCACGTGCTCGAAACAGACGGAAATGATCGCCGAAAGGAACTGAAACACCGCGAAGAATTATGATCCGACATTTCACCGACCCCACCGCGCCTGACGATTAAGTGTTCTGGTGGCGCGCAGAGTGAAGGCCACGCTCGGAGTGACCGGTCCCGTTTCTCGACCACCAAGTCCTTCCCTTTTCCCACCGTTGCGTTACATATTTAAGCGAGACGCACCGAATAATATGGTACGGTACGGTAGCAGCCCATGAGAACGGAATAAGTATCTGCCGTAGTCCGAATTCCGTGTCCGCCGCGCAAACGTAAATCATTATCATGGAACTCATTCGAAGTTGGCCACTGGATTGGCGGGGTAGAGGCACTAGTGAACCGCACCGCACGCCGGCTAGCGCCTTGCCCCAGTGTCAGTGTTTGAAGGTTGCTGGCGTCCAGCGTAAGTACCGGACGTCGGATTAAAGGCGGCAGCTCGGAGGAAGCTTTGAAGATCTCAACAAAACGGCGGCTGGCAGCTGTTGAACGTATTGCGTATGCGGAAATGTGCGACACGAACGCGTTGACACCAACACACCGGCGTACAGAATAAGTCGTGACAGGAACAGCGCGCAGTGCGCCTGAAAGATCGCGAGGCAAGGTGATGACTCCGTAAGCGCTCTAACGCCTCTAGAGCGACTACTATGGACACGGCATTCTAACGCACGTACGCGCGTTCCTCGCCTGTGGGGTAATTGAAGTCGTTTTCGTCATTCTCCAATATCACTAATACTATCGAAGAAGCTACTAACTGAAACTGACCGCCCAAAATTGATGCGCAATTCGAGGGATTCTATATCAGGACTTGAAGGTTAAAACTTCAAACAATAAAACAAAGTTCCTGACGATGAAAATTAACAGAAAAACGAAGGAAAACCTGTACAGCACGCTTATCGTAGTTACTACGGCAATGACGCTTGCTAACCTTGGCGGGTCGCATTCTGCTGATCACTTTGCGTTCTCGTCGGAACAAGGAAATCATTATCAGATGCTACCGTGCGGTGGAAGGGGGGGTTGGACAACTGCTCGCGCGAAACCAGATGCGTGATTGTGTCCCCCCCGAGAGGCGCACGAGTATGGGAAACCGGTACGGATGTACTAGAATGCGAAGGCACTCGCATCCGTCGATGACACAGCAAACAAAAATGTCAATTAACACCGTTGTTCTACTGCATCTCCCCGCCATCGTAGCTGGCCCATGGGTAAATACCTGCAATCGTGCTTTATCAATGGCATTAGAAACACAGGTAGAGCCACACACAGCCGCGACAACTGAACAGATCTTCCCCACTAGATACACACAGAACCTTGCCGAGCCCCGAGGCAGGTGGAACCAAGCAAACACCAGCGTGTGCCGCGTGGTCGTTACTAGTCCTTAATCCTAGAGATAATTATGTACCTCCTCTGCAACGTCACTACAATTCTAGACCGTGCAGGTTGACCGTCGCGGGGAGGATCGATTTATGTTTTAACATTACGTGACTGACCTTGTGTGATTGCTGCCGTTTTGCCGCTACCGTTGCTGCTGCTGCTGCTGCTGCTGTTACTGCCTCCTACAACCTCGCTCACTGATAGTGTGCAGTCGTTGAACACGCTCTAGCCGAAGGTTGTTGTTTGGAGTTCACGGTCCAAGTGAAGTCATCGGTCCAACGGAACAGGAGAGCAACGAGTGGCCTGCACAAGTGGACCTCAATATCTGCTGTATGTGTGTGATCTGCTCGATCGGTACTTTTATCACGTTGTGGTTACGGTATTGTTAGTTACCAATCGGCACTCGTATGTTTTACGGTTTACCAATGAGAAAAACCCATGAGTAATGCATTATTTACTGCTATCTCCGTGGGTCACCCAGTTCGGCCGTACGAAATACTGGCAGCACTACTTCCGCACGAGGAACTGGCACTGCTTCCTACTGCTGGTTGGCATCCTTCGCACCGTAAAAGGAATGCGTTCGCGTCCGCCACTTTTTGTTGTCGCGAGTCGTACCCCGTGCTTCGCGGGGCACGTGTGGATATTTGTAAACTCGCTTCGGGCGCGCTCACGTAACGGCGCAAAAGTGTACGCAACGCAAATACGCAGGCACCTTGGTGTGGCGCGAATCGCCGAAGAACGAATCGAATCTGCGGGCAAAACTGTGTACGAAGCGAAGGGTCAATGGCAGGAACGCCGGCTCCACGCCAGCCGTATTCTGTTTCTCGCTTTCCGTTTCGACGTCTTGCGTGTGCCCGACCGTTGAAAACAAAAATTAAAATTTTGAAAACATCCTTCAACCGCGGGCACCAATTATCGGCGTCAGCTTACACGTTAATTGCAAAATGGCCGGCGGACTTTTCAGGTGCGAGTAAAATATTTTGGGAGTTCGAAGCCGTTTTCTTAAGTTATCCCTTTGCTATTTCTGTCGCCCCGACAGAGCAATGTAATATTGTTCTTCATTCTACCGATCCCGGCCGATGGAGCTTGGAGCGCGGGCGCGATACGTTAACCAGTGACCTTCGGGCTGGGCCTAAATCCCGTGCTTCCGGCTCGCCGTGAGATGCCCAAAAACTGACGGATCAATGGACGTTCGGCAGCATGTCGAGGAAGCATTTAGTGTCCAATCACACGTCAAAGCGATAGAGGGAAGTTGACTCAGCATATTGTGCGCGTTAATGTTAATTACTGTTTGAATACCAAATTCGATGCCTGTTTTTGCTGTGTATGTATCTTTTGGTGGCCCGATACTGCGCGTCTGATTTCACTTCCACAAAATGTTTCACCAAACTAGCCGCCCTATAGCTGCCTAATAACGTTTTCGAAGAGGCGGAATCTTGAAGAAAAACAACAAGATATCGAACAGATTGGCGTACTACTGCTACGACGACGTGCTTTAAGCGAGCGATATTGGACGAACTATGATTATTGAGTGATTCATCGATTGGCTGTTTTAATTTATTAAGTATCATCTGTTGAATTACATAGAGTTTTCTCAGTAATCCTGTTGTAAGGTTAAATCGGGATTTATAAATTATTTACCTTCACGAAGCTTCCTACTTTACGGTCCTTCTTCCTACAGTCAAAGCGACGCAAAAAAGTAACTTGTTTGCCAGTTTAATACTCAGCAGTTCGAATACGATTGAAATTATCTTCATATTGAGCCATAAAAATGGAACTCGAAAAACTAAAAGAAACATTAAGTAAATTTTAGAATGTATTTCTTTGTGGTTATTTTACTTTTAGCACGTTAAACTTACATTCAACATCTTGGTTAAAAGTATTCCATTACTCGGTATCCATGTATGATTTATGACGCGTCCCTACAGATTGGAATACCTCTGATCCACCTGCATCCTGAACCGCTGCACGTGCAGTTCACGCTATACAATGTTTTCGTTAGTTTTTCTCGATCGCTGTTAGATGCCGTCTTTGCCGGAGGAACGTGCGATCGAGAAACAAAAAAGCAAACACTGGGACTTGGGCTTATTAGGTTCTACTATGGTTCATCAAATTCCTTCAACCTACACTGGAAAGACCGGTATATGAATGAAACTGTATTATGAATGTTTCTATTTTCCAACTCGCATCTGTTCACTGTATGGTCGGTGCCATGATTCGTAATGCAGAAATAACGAGTGGCATTACTTAAAATGTCACGAATGTGAAACCTGCCGACCGATCGGTGGTCCGAACGCATTATGATCTTGACATCAGCCGTGCCACTACAACACGACTGGGAGACACTAAGCGATTTCCATTTGGACGAAATGACTAATTAGCTGCACAAAACCTTAGGCAGTAGAATGTAGAAAAAAGCCATCGATCACCATGGGACCAAGAGACGTCATTTCTGAGCTGAGATTCGTAGGGCGGTAAGAGATCGAGAAAATGTGAACATGTTACGAGACATTGTAAATGGGAGTAATTTATTGTTGCTCCCGGATGTCATCATCTTCGTATTACACCTATAAGGAAGGCTATAGCTATATTTGAATAGAAAACATTTCGAAACGGCACATCAGAGTACGTTCAGTGTAGTGTTTCTCATTTTCTTGACTACTTGACTAGCAATTTAATGCACACGGCGAACCCACGGTTACTAATTCCTGGTTTTGCGTTGACTCTAGGCTCTAGTTCTATTCTGGTCACTAAGAAGAAACATCACTTTAATAGCCCCAATTTGGCTACAGTGGACGGTAGTTTCGTTATTAGCATTGCCTGTCTGTTGAACGACAAATACCTCCCTGGACCAGTAACGACCACCAAGAAAAACGATGAAACCCCTTTCGTCTTTTTTGCTGCACCTCTTAGACGAAAATAATAGTTTCTCAACTTGCTCCTTTAAATCACCTGGTCACCGGAGCATAGCTGAAATGAGAATTCATATCCCGGCGGCGTGCGAATGTTAGACACAGGTTGGCTCGCCACCAATTGTGACTGTTCTGAGGTTGATGGCAGAGCAGATCGTACGTTGGTGTGTAAATGCACACCTGCATCATCATAGTGCAATAACCATTGTGCCACAAGCTCTTCCGTTACTGGACGATGGCGAGAACAATGTGTGACTTGTGTTTTCGGTGTCGGAAGCAAGCTCGTGTACCTTTTAACGGCAAAAATGTTCATGAACAAGTATTCCAAAATGTAGTGTTATAGGTTTTAGGATTATAAATAATTTAAATAAGCTTTCTTTTCTATAGAGGGATGGTGCGAAATTGTAAGAATCCGAAATGAGACTTTATACATGTTACATATGGTTTTAATAAATGAATTTTTAATACATGAATTTGTAATATGTATAAATATCATGACATTTGAAAATATCTTGAAATTTTACTTTGCATTAGAAACGATTCACTTTTTTACTACGTTAGTGGACCTTTGCAACACCTTTGCAGCCACCCGATTCTCATGACCATGAACGAAATTATCATGCGAAGTTCCAGGCTTCCATTATTCAAAACACCCAATTACGTTAGCCGCCGTCTTAACTGTCGCCATTGGACCTGGCGGGCGTGAAATCTCCGCACAGCGATCTCGCCGGTAGTTCTTCCGCGTTATTGTTGCCACTCTCGCCTCTGGTGCACGGGTGTCATAATTTTATTGCACCACACCGTTATCCAACATCTAACACCGGCCACCGTTCGCTGCACTTTCCCCTTCCTCCGTGTGGGTTATGCTAATTTTCATGTTTTGTTTTCCTTCTTTCCTCTTTCGCCAACAGAAGCCGACTGCCAAAATAGGACCCGCACGATGAAGGGCTGGTTCGATGCGTTCCGCGACGACGGAGCGCCAACGCTTTACTCCTTCTCGAACCGGACACCCGTCACAGGAGATGTTCCGATCGTGGCCGTCTGCGTTATGTTCGCCACCGTCTATCTGGCGTTTCTGGTCATATTTCCCGGCGTGAGAAAGCAGGTACATCCCAACCGCGGGGGGTTTTCTGACGACGACGACGACGACGACGACGATGTTTCACCATTATCTCCGCAATGTTTATGGGGGCCAACGGGGCCAAAGACAAAACAGGGGCGAACAACGGTCTTACGAAGGGCTCGAGATGGACAGCAGCAGTATACGAAAAACGCTTCTTACGATGCGTTGAAGTCGATTGTGTGGTTCGGGGTTCGTGCGCAATCTAAAATTAATGCTAAACGCCCAGACACAGTCGTCGGCCACGGCGAGGCGTAGAAGTCGTGCTACGGCTTTCACATGTAGTTGCCCGCCCTGCTTGGCTGGGGACCTGAAGGTGGCAAGTCGGGGAACCGTTTTTGGAAAATGGTTTAAACGTACTCAACGAGATACGACGCCGGGTTACCTTCGTGTTAGGAAATTATTGCATTGCCCATCTAAGGTCCAGTGCCGCGCTTGTCTGCAACGCATATTGGCACACGGCGCTAAGAGGAGGAACCGATCAACCGATCGATCTTGTCTCGCCTCGGTTGCGGCGGTGGATGCGCGAATTCGGCCACCGTATGTTTGCAAACATCCCACGAAACGTGGCTACCGCTTGTGGATTGGGGTAGAAGAAAAGGGTCAGGTTTGTTTTGATTGATGGCCAATAAATTGATGATTTTGTGAACGTTCAATCAGTTAAGTGGGGAGTTTGCAAACAAACCGTAGTCTTCATTTCGTTTTAGCAAAATATCCAACCGACACCTTATGCTTTTCTAGGTGCCTGAATGGATGCCTGAACAGCAATGCGGCAATGATTTATTGGTTCGCTCGAAATGTGCAAACCTACTGTTTGGAGACTACAAGATTTATCTCTTACTGGGACCAACACAAGCACGCACGATGCTAAACCGATGCTAAATGCACGATGTTAGAACATTAATTTACACCGCCAGCAAGTTGTAATATGAAGAACAACTGAAGTACATACTTCTCAAGCGACGGTTTCGCTCGAATCAAGAGTCAATAGACGATAAGCAAAACACGCCCTTTTCGCTCTACAATACACAATTATTTACAATCTACAGTTACATTTTTTATTTTCCTTTATATTTACAGAAATTGACGACATTCACTACCGTTACATTAAGCCTTTTTGTTGGACTAGTCATATTGGGTAAGTAAGGAAGTTTGGGTCCACGAATATTAACTCCCGAAGGCGAATTCAAAACTTCATAACTTAACTCGTTGCCTATCTGTCACAGTAATTCGCACAACCATCGCCCAGTTGACCGATCGTTTGATCTGATTAGTCACGGTTGCTCATTGCTCATTAACAGTCGCACCTTCCGCTCGCGGCCCAACTCTCAGCAAAACTCTCTGTCGATTCGAAAGATACGATCATCACCGCGCGGCGGTACACTCTATGGCCGGATGTAAATCCACCTCCCATGGTGTGTTCCATTTCGGTATGATTTCTTTGTTCTAGTCGCCTTGCGAATAAATGATTCCGTCGGTTTCCGCCCAGTCCAGGGCTGCCCAAAACAGTGACCATAAAATTATACACCGGTTGTAACCAAAAATAATAATTCGCCAAAAGTGCCGACGAAACTGAAGCAAAGAGCATCGCATCGGCGAAGCGGAACAATCGGCAGGGGCAATCAACGGTCAGTTTTGGGGCGAAGGTCGATAAAAGTGATGGACAGAGTGTGCGTTGAAATGCTAACCGGGTCGCCATTTCCTTGCCCGAGCTCACCGATGTCGATGTCACCGTCTTTTTCCTGCAGTGAGCCGCCTTGGATCCGGCTGGCATGTGGCTCAGTCGACGATCGTCGCACCGTATCGTGCGTTTTCCCGGGAAAAGCTGCCAGCACGCATGGGAGCACACATCGGGCTGATGCACATCAACATAACGCTAACTGCGCTCCCCGTTGGCAACTGGACGCCTCCCGATATCGACTTTAACGAACGGTTTAGCTGGAACCATGCGACCGACATGGGCAACTCCTACCGCGATGCTCTACAGCGGGGTCTGCCCTACCCGATCCTGACGGTGGCCGAGTACTTTAGCCTGGGACAGGAAGGCTTCGCCTGGGGCGGCCAGTACCGGGCCGCAGGTTACTTCGCCAGCATTCTGCTCTGGTACGAGGCCGAGGTTTTTTTTGCAGTCCGTTATCTATACTAACCATTTCCTGCCATTCGTTCGCTATCTTCCACAGGGCTTCATTTGCATCGTGGCTACTGATGAATCTCTTGCTAGTGGCGGTGCCACGCTACGGTGCCTACACCATGGCCCTGACTGGAGCGTTGCTGATAGGCGCCAGCATTGGTTACAGCGCGATGCTACCGAAACGTCCGCTAATGATCGTCATCGAGGGCGCCCGAATCGACTTCCATCTCGGGTGGTGTTTCTATCTAGTGCTCGTCGCAGGTATCTCGATACTTATAATGGTTTCCGTATAAGCAGTAACTAAAATTCCCATTTTCATCCGACTTGGCAGGAGTTTTATGCTTTGCGATAGGCTTGGTTATTTCTATTATTGACCTCGTATGGCCACATCGCTTCTCGACCATTCTAGAGGTAGGGCCGTTTGATAACTGTCGGATAGAATGCGACAAATTAAATCGTTCTTTGTTACGTCTGTAGGTATACTACGACACACCGTACGATCGGCACGTAATCCTCGAAGAATCCCACGACGTTCGGTATCGCAAGCGAAACAGCAAAGGGCTAGAAGAGCCACCGGGTCTCGGATCGCGCATTCTGCGGTTAGTAGTGTTTACTTCGACTCGACTCTCCGGAAAACGGCGTACTTATGATCTTTTCTTCCCAGCCGCCTGTCGTCGAAGACACGTGACCAGAACACCGACAAAATGGGCATCGAAAATCGAGGCTTCCAGCACGACGTTCCCAAATCACCGTGGCGCTATCCGTTCCGACGTGCGCAACAGACTCCGCCGCAGGCCATTCAGCGGACGATCTCACAAGACTCGACCTCCAGCATTGCATCGGCTGCTGCTGCCATGTCCCCATCACTGCACAAAGTTGCCCTCTCGCGAATGCTTCCGTAATGCGCACAACTTGCACTACCAGCTTGGTCTGCACTTACTCAACGGACATACCGTATCTTTTCCTTTTCGTGTTCTTTCTCTTCCCACAGAAAACCGCCACTGGAACGGACTCGTGAAATTTCCAACTGGTAAAACCAGGCCATGGTACAGTCTTAGCAGTCGACCGTAGTGCAAGATGCCACACTACCACAGGCTTCCTGTTTGCGTGATGATCTTATGTGATCTTATGTGATACTTAAGAGTTTAACTGCAAAACGCTGACCACTGGCCGTGCATTTTATTATTCTTTCATTTAAAAGGTACGTTGACCATCTCCGTCAAGGACAAGAAAACAGGTGGCCATCGTTGAAGTTTTATAGTGCACCGTCCGTCATTAAAGACCGTGCTAACTAATCCATTTCCGGCCAGGTACGGTTAAAACGTGTTTTAGTATAGGCTCCGTAGCAGGGTATTTTATTGTTAGGAAACACTTTTGGCGCTCAGCAGTTTAAGTAGTAAAATGCAGTAAAACCATCCAAGAAGCTACCGCAATTTACTCTTTAATAAGGGCGAGCGAAAAGCTGAACAACTGACCTGCTTGTAACGGCTACTACCGCCAAACACTTCGTCTTGTCACTGGCTGTGGGGGATTACTCTTGCTTTAGTGGTTGTCGACAAAGTCATCGAAAGAAGCAAAACGCTCGGCGTCGTAATAGGGTTCACAGCAAAGCGGCAGTGGTACGATTTTAAGTAATTTATTGTTCCTCTTTACCAGTGTTAAGCAATCGTCGTGAGATCGTGTAGCGAAGAAAGACGAAGCGCACAGTGCGCTGACAGAATGAGTATCAATGTATTGTAAAACCATATGGTTTAATTTAAGTGAAAATTGTAAAACCTGACTTAAGGACATTCTGCGAAAAGTATAATTAAAGGCAATAAATGTTCACATTTGATAATCCTGTTTTGTTCATTTGTAGTCCAAAAGAATTATGCGATTCCCTTGCATGTACTAAGAGCGAGCAATATGAAAGAACTTCAGTTATCTTAATCACACCAGGACACTTTATTGATATGAAAACATTCACTCCAACACAAACCATAACCTAACATTGAACATTGAGGTATAGAAGCTTTTTTAATTAATTACGTTCACTTTAACTTTTTCTAATCTGAATAATATACTCTGCAATTTTCGTGTCTTCTAATACTTCTGTTTGTGTAGATGCTTCAGCTACTCTTTCCGTAGATGGTGCCGCATTGCACATTGTTGCGTTAAAAAACGTCGTGCCTGGCTGAAATTCAACGAAACTTAGTCCCCAAGAGTTGTTACGATCAAATGAAATACAAGAATTACATACTTTCTCTTCCTTACTTGTTTCTGCAGAACCGTGTGCTTTTCGCTGTTCAATCTCTTCGAAACGGTGTCTGAGATATTCTACGATAGCCCAACCGTCGCGTTCCACTGTTTGTGTAAATGTATCAACCATCGGCAGAGGTCTTTTAGAAACGATCGCGTCGGTGGAACAAAATCCACTCGTCGTTGGCTAATATGTAACGAAAATTCAAACGGAAGTTCAGTAGACAATATTTGGCGTTATTATGTATTAAGATTCTCCTACTTGTTCCTCATTCGTTTTTTCGAAGCTGGCCATACTATTTTTGCATTCACAGCGGCAAAAATGAGAAAACTACAACGTATAAAATAGTACTAAAATAGTACGATTGTCAGGTGTATGGCCTTTTTCTATTCCAGAAGGCACGGTAAGTACACACAAATTAGTTAGCAGTGCAAAATAAATTAGTTTGTATGCGAAAATAAAATACATACTCATAATTACAATAACATTATTATTATATTAAACATTATTAGTGTGCAAAGTGTGTCCGGTGAAAATCAATAAAAAGCTATATATAAAGATGAGTTACCCTGTACTGATAGCGTTTGACGTTTCTTATGCAGAGAAAAAACTTTGTTTACATTTGAAACCTGCGAGGAAAACAATTAGGTCATTGTGGAACGCTTTTCACTCTGACCTCATGATGGAACTAAGCACGTACTACAATAAGGATGAGTACGTCGAAACTGCTTCTGGCAACAAAGTTAGCCGACAGACCATTCTATGTGGCTCGCAGAACATCGTCCTTCACGGCAAGGTGATCGTGCAGAGTGGGGCAATCATCCGGGGCGACTTGGCCGCCGTCCGCACCGGGCGGTACTGCGTCATCTCGAAGGGTTCCGTCGTCAGGCCACCGTATAAGCAGTTCAGCAAAGGAGTTGCATTTTTCCCATTGGTAATCGGCGATCACGTGTTTATCGGTGAAGGTGCTGTTGTTTCAGCCGCCTCGATCGGTTCATATGTTTACATCGGCAAGAATGCCGTCATCGTAAGTGCCAAAACACATTCTCGAGCCTTCGTCCTGTTTCATTTTTGTGTACTACGTGTGCATCTCCTTAGGGCCGCCGATGTGTGTTGAAAGATAACTGCATCATCGAGGATGGTGCTATTGTTCCACCGGAGACGACGATTGCTAGCTACATGCGTTACACTGCCGATGGACGTGTAGAAGGTGGCCAGGGGAATCCCGACTTTGTACCGCACGCAATGCTCGATTTGATGATCGAGTTCACCAAATCGTACTACGATAACTTCATTCCAATAGCGAACTGACGGCACAGGACACTCTCGGTCCGATCGAGAGTCTAGCGTGTGCAGTGAACGCAATGTCGTATCATCTTCCACCAACCCCAGCTCTCATCCGTGTAATGTAATCGTTATTCTTAAAGATATGTATTTATTCAAAAGCAACAAATAATAACTCCGTAAACGGTCGAATATAACCATATAGCCCTGTTTTTAATCGAGATTTATTGATCCATGAAACAAAAAAGGCGCGGGAGTGTAGTAGCAATAGGACCAACAGAAATGCAGTTCTTTTAAATCATCATTTTTCGTAACCCAGTATCAGAGAAACGTGCTTCTTGTTATGGTCTTTAGCATTGATGGTTAGTAATTATACGAAACCCTTGTGGCCGAGTTCGCATTCACTTCTTGCCCGACTTTTTAATTCCCCCTTGCAGCAAAGGTCCGCCTTTCGAAGCCTTCTGCTTGGCTGCATCCAGTGCTTTCTGCTGCTCCTTTTGTTTCTGTTTGAAAGCCACATCTTCTTCGTCTAACTCCCCCTGATCCTTTTTCGGAGCCTTCAAGGGTTTCTTTTTACCACCTTCGCGGCCAGTCATTGCTGTGAAATAATGCACATCCAATAACATGTTGCAAGAAGAAAGATCGTACTTTACTTATCGTACTTACCGAATTTTGGTATAGAAGCTTCGTCTCTCACAAGTGTATCCAAATCCAATTGAGTCAGGAAATTTTGTACCAACAAAACCGTATGCTCGATATCTCGAATGACAGCATCACGCGATGCTTAGACGTTTCTTTTGACAGTTGTTTTTTTTCTTTCATTTGACAATTGACAGAGTTTTCGAATTGTTTCAAATTCAAATCGAATTAAATCAAAACTTGTCTCCTTGCTATAACATTTTCTTTTAACGAATTTGCTTGCAGAATCAGACAAAAAGTAATAGAATAATATAAGGGGTTCGTCAAGAACGGTAACCCTTCCTGAAAAACGTCCTGAGAAATAATTCAGATCGTCATAAATTCCAACAACATACCTAATTTGAAACCAAACTGAATTCACAAAAATTTAACAAAGAACAAAGGCATGAGTGTGAGTGCATAAAATGTCTGTAGAGCAACCGTTACTCCATTACTCGCCCATTACGAGCAACCATTACTCGCCCATCGATGATGTGGAAGCAGATTCGAAGACTCATTTCGTATTCCCACCAACAAGCATCACCAAATCTAAGATATGAAAATATACAGAAAGCCACTGTTCAGATACTATTAGACCCAATCATTATGGCTGCCAGGCAATTGATCGACAATCGAATCGACCGAGTTCTGCAACCACAGATTTTGAACGAACAACTAAAGCCTTGTTTGCCTTAATTGTCCGCTTTCTTCGAAATTTACTGACAAACCACCAATGAGACATATAGCACAAATGTATGAAAATACAATTGAAAAAAGAGAAAATAGGAATGAATAAACTAACACAGGTTGAATCATGCCTGTCTGGGAGAAAGATTAAAAGCTAAAATGCATCTCGGAAGAATTTCACAGATTCGAATTCAACACAAACGATAGAGCAGTAACGCCGATAATACTACATGCTTATTAATCTTTCAGGGATTGAAAATAATAGATATTATTAAAAGAATCAAAAAATAACATTCTTGGACCTGTATCTGAATCTTTTGGCAAACACTGCCGGTCGTATAAGTAACTTCGTGGTGGTGTAACGTTTTTGTATTTTTGTGTTTTTGTTTCGTTTTCTTTATTTGACTGGATCGTAGATACTGTGCAATGTTTAGCGCTAAGCAATTTGCTCTTTTTTCCTTCTTTCCATTTTACTGGTTTTTGCCAAACTTTTGTTGTTCATTTTATTCTCGTCACCGTTTAGAGGTCAAACTAATAAACGTTGTTCTGAATCAGTTTTTATTTTTCTGTAGCCACTTTTTCCCTAACATAAAGCGGTTGGTAAATACAGGACATGGGTTTAGCAGACAAATTTTATTGCATTTTAATGGAACTCAGACAGTGCAGTAAGAAGAGGTGGGGAAAATTTAAAACTCAATGCTCAACGGTTCAACGCTCATTCGGCGAACTGCCTAATCGTTTTTCCTCTTTTTAACACATAGATCTTAACCAGTTTTTCTCTACGCTCCCAAAAAAAGATTGCAATCGATCACTCCAACAGAGAAAGATGAATATAGTCAAGAACAACATATCTTTTACAACTAACAAATGACCGAAAACATATTACACGAAAAACTTCATCGCGATAACTTTTGCGCGAAAATAACTAAATTAAACCATTTCCAAAACTGCTTTGCTTCACAAGACTAAAAAAACTTATACGCGACAATTCAAAAATCATTCAATGGAAATGTTATGCTCTTAGGATGGGCAACAAATTTATCGAATATCAAATGGCAGAAACGGTCCAATGACTCACCAGCCGCATGCCGCATTTGCAAACAATTGTCCTACAAAATGATAGTTGAACGTAAATTTCGAAAAATAACGAAACAACAAACTGTCGCTTGAGATTATTGGAAGGAAAAACAATGTTCTATTATATTCGTAGATCAGTTTTCAGTTTACCAGTTTCCACAACTCGGCTTACGCTAATCACCTACTAAATATCGCGTTCACCAATCGTTTGGTTGGTTGGCTAAGAATTTGTCCACGTTTTAAACTATTGCAGGAGTTGTTCCGCATTTCGCTGTTCTTCTTGTGTTTCGCTCAATCTAGCAGTGACCTTCATGGTGCAGTTTTTTTTTAATTATTATCGTTTTTATACATATTCATACACATCAGCAGATGAATTACTCTCGATGCACTCACATTTCCTGTTTCGTGGCATCGCTCGTGTGGTTAGAGAATATAGGGGTATGCGGAGGATTTCGCTGCTCAAAATGTATACGAATGCGATCGAATGTTATCACATCACGTGGGATGAATGCGGTTGGTTTTTATCATCTTAAATATTTGAAATGTTTCAAATATATGTCGTCGTATTTTCCTCTCTCATGCAGCACAATAAGTCGTCAGTTTTGTTCTGTCCGCTACCGATTTTTTTTTGTTTTTTTTTTTGTACGCTTATGTAACTTAAGGACGACATATTGAAAGTACGCGATTAGATAACTACACTACAGATTAAAACTATCACTGATCAGGCCAGATAACTGTAGGTATCCTTTTGTCCTTCCTGGCGCTCTAGATATTCTTTCTCTATCAGAATATCAATGCATTTCTGGAAATGGAAATGGACATGAAACAAAATAATCAGTTTGATGATGCACGATGAAACTTAGAAAGAACTAAAACAGTAAAAATACCGGACCGGCAATCCTACCTTAATCACTTGAATCTTCGGTTTAAACCGCGTTGACAGTTGATTCAGCACTTCGCCGACGAGCTGCGTATGGTTCAGTATCTTGCGCATCTTCATGATCCTTACGATGGCGGCCTGGATGAGAATCTTGCGATCTTCTTCGATGTTTTTGTGAGTCGCCTCTTGCTCTACCTTCAGTTCCGTCTTGAGCGGGAAATTGATGTTGATACGAAGCTTTCGACTGTTGGATGAAAATAAAAAAGAAATTTAATGATGTTGAGAACTCCTAGTTTTGCACAAAGTTTATCCGTCGTGGAACTCACTTCTTAAAGTCTCTGTTCAGCTCAATCGTTGAACTTGGCTGCAATTTGGCTTCGTCGTCGTAGCAGGTCAAAAGCTTGGTTTTGAGTAAAATTTGCAGCACTTGTACAAGATTTTCATTGTTAATGCCTGCAGAGGGAAGAAAAAAGCAGATTGTGGTGATTGCAACTCAACAAGTGACGAAAGACAACTGTGCCGCACTCGAGCTAAAGTGTAAATTACTACAATTGATATTGAAGTGTATTTGTGTTTAAGTTTTTCCAAATTAAAAATTGCAATTCAACTCCTGAGTAACACCTACCAGTATTTTCTCCCAACTGCTTAATACTCCACACAGTTTCCTCGTTGAACTGTAGCAAAACGGCCATTTGAAAGGTACTGGCCTGAAATGTAAACAAACGTCATTCCATCAGACAATTTACACGGTAACATTAATTGTGGATTGGAAGAGAGCATCGGAACACGTATGTTACCTGTAGCGTGTATCGCATTCGAAAGCAGTTGGTAATGAGTTCTCCGCGACACATGTTATACAACCAGTTTAGCTTGCGCCCGGAATGTTGCTTGGCGTAGAAGTTGTTGAATCGGTGAACGGATTGTTCCAGCTGCAAAACAGACAAACCCCGAGTTGTGGTTGTGAAAACCTCCGTCCACATTATGCGTTCTATGACGTACCTCAAAAGGCAAGGAGAAGGTAAAACTTTGATTGAATGGCCACGACCCGCAAGACAGCACCAGGATACTGAAATCGATTTCGTTCTGTCCTGTGCCTCGAGTATCCTTCAGTTTCTCGTGGTGCTGCCGGTACTGCTCGTTAAGATCCTTCGACACCCCAATGTCCTGGAACATGCGCTGCAACTTGCTAGTGTACTCGAAACCGCATGCCTGCTTCAACTTGGAAATCATGGATGCTTCTGCGTCGTCGCTGGCCGACATGTGATGACAGAGGCGCTTTGCCAGCATCTTACTATAGAACTTCTGGAACACATCCTTGTCTTCGATGTACTTAAAAACAACCATCTGGCGGAAAAGAGGAGATAAACAGTTTCAGAACTAGCCCACGACGAAACGAGGCTTATGTAACGAAACCCGGCGTACCACTTGATTGAGAGTATCCTCCAGTTCGGCTTCTTCCGGGTTTTTGCTCGATTTTTTTAGCAGTAGATCACAGTATTTGGCCAACAGTTCGGGGCTCTTACTGGCGCTTCTACTAAGCTCGGTGACGGCATTCGTGTTGATGAATTTGCCGCATGCCTTATCAAGCGCCGCCACGAAACCGCTGTCGTTGTTGAACGCAGTAAGTACAAGGGCATTGTATTTTTTGTGAACCTCCAGAATGGTTTGGACGTAAACTTTTGGATCCTTTTACGGAAGGCGAAGGGGTGCGAAACAAAAGAGAAGAAACAATGAATTGCGTTCGATTGGCCTGCGAACCGATTGCGTTAGTCTCACTTACATTGACAGCAGAATCACCGCACTTCTCTATGGCGGCCAAGCCTTGGTTGTGAATGTGTGTTTCCAGTATCTCTTTCAGCTCAAACAGACCCGCCTTAATTCGAGCAACGAGCGAGTACATCCTGCCCAAGTCCTGATTCTTGTCCGAGTCTAGTAAGTTCTGAAACTCCGTTCGGAACTGATCGAGATGGTTCTGAATCAGCACCCGTTCGCATTTTTCTGCCAAACGCTCCAGAGTGCTCTCGTGCAGATAAACTTGGACGCGCTTTTGCTCCTCATTCAAGCGCAACTCCACTCGCTTCATGTACTCGGTGACAGGATTCTCCCGCAGAAACTCGGCACTTTCACGAGTATAGAACCTGCGCAAGGAAAAAATGGTTCTTCGGTTCTTTTCTGGGCAAAACAGTGCGCAACCAGCAATTAATCTAACGCATACGTACCGTTCTGTGTCCTCCAGGAAAATGTTTTCGAAGCTTTCCTTATAGACGGACAAATTCTGTCCCTTGGCGTGCGGATCTTCCTCGTTAAGCCCAAGTTCGACGTAGCAGTTGATGACACCCGAAACCAGACGTGAGTTGATCGTTTCGCCATTTCGCTCGCGTTCGATCAGCTTCAGTACAGCGTTAGTCACTTGTTTGTTGAGATGCTTGAAGAGGTTGCCGCGCCAGGTGACCAACGCCAGCTGGTAAATCTCGTACACGTCCTTGCGACCCTCCTCGCACTCACGTTTCACCCAGTGTCGGTTGAGATAGGCGCAGACACCGTTCAACACTTTGCTGGAGAACTGATACTCCTCCCAGCGCTTGGTGTAGAAGCTCAGCACTTCCTCGTCCATCAAATCGATGCCATTTTGGTGCAACCGTACGAGATAGTTCTCTAGGAATTCCTTCAGTCGCTTGTACAGCTCCTGACCCACCAGCTGAGCACCACCGGGTGGCGCGGTTAGACCCTTTTTCGATACTTTTGACGCTGCGGTACGACAGCTCGGTTGCTGGTGGACGCTCGTGCAGTAGTTGTAAACATGTCTGTTGGTGTAAATAGCACAATTAAATCATTCTAGAAATGGAGGCAATTCCAACCCGTTGCGTAGCGACACTTCATCAAAGTGCGCTGCATTACAAAGCATCAAAGTGAGCATGGTATTATGCAAAGAATAGTTATTGGAAGAGAAAAAGGATCTATTCCCAATCAAGGCCCAAAGTAATTCAGCCAAAACCTTGCTATTTTGTTCAATCTGGGGTTCTAAATATCTATTTTACCGATCATGTTCATTGATGTCTGCATTTCTCTAACCAAGCATAATCCTGTTTTGTAACCTGCGCCTGTTTTAAATCATTGTTCCGCTCTAGGAAAGGGACGCAGTAATTCGAAGTTTTCGAGATTCCAATGCGTACTCAGGCGGAGGTGGCGGTGAGAGGGACACCATACTCTACCGTTGCCAAGAGTGACGGTAGAAGCGAAATTCCAACCGGGAAAATAGAAATCATTAAAAATAGAACGACACTTTGGCACTCGAAGTCGCCGATGTTTGGCAGAGTGCAGTGACGGTTCTATGGTGCTATGATTTGCTTTAAGGACGGAGAGAACTACGAAACAAGAGCGAACTGTGCGCTTGCAACAGATAAACAAACAATCGTAATCGAGAGCAGAGAAGACACAAAAACATTTGGTTTTTTTCCACCGTACCGAAACACAAAATATGGAGACCAGACAGACGGAGTGCATGGGCATGCATTGGCGAGCTCACGCGACATCACGAGTGAGTCTGCTGTCGGTGGACGCATCGACCTCTTGTGCTTCCGCATTGGTAATCTCGTTACGCCAACGGTGTGTTGTTTGTCGTTTCTCTTACGTGGAGTTCAGTTCCTTGAGTGTATCTCAGGCGACAAAACGCGGCACACATGCACGGACGCACGTCTCACAATCACTTATAGGCCGCCCCATGCAATCTTTACCTTACACACAGGCCAACAACTCAGTACACTTCCTTATCCACTATCCCATCCCGTGCCCAATCACGAACCCCCACATCTGTTACTGAAGCTACTACGAATGCCTTTTGAAGTCACTACCGGGGTCAAGGATATGCACGGTACCAACACACATACACAACCAATTTACAGTAACTGTTTATCCGTGGCACAAACAACAGAGAGTGTTTTCCTGGTGAACATTGTGCCACAACTCTGTAACTCTTGAAACTACGATCACGATTTTTTGAAGAAACTGCGTTTCAAAAACAAGCGCCCATCTATTTCCGGTTGCAGTTACTAACTTACGTGTAGAGCTCCATGTAGCGGGCGATGCCGAGGCTATGTTCCCGCTTGTAGACCTGCTTGATGCCGCCTTCTAGATCGGTCCATATCTGAAACCATATGCAGTCCAGCAGAGTTCGATTAGTAGAACAAACGTTTGGACACTACCAAAAAGTAGAGCGTGCGTGAGTGTGGATGAAGAGCACTTACCTCTTCGAGATTGATATTTTTAAGCCCTGTAGCCCCGTGAGAGTTTAATTTAGACATCGGAACGACGGTGTTCCAGTCGATTTCTGGTGCGCCTTTGGATGTTTCGTTGCGGTACAGACGAAATGAATTTTCCCACTATCGATGTCTCTCTGCCGCCTGCTGCTCGTCCCAAGAACACCTTGCACGGTTAGCGGAATCCGTACAGCGATGAGGAATATGTCACACTTCGGGCAAGAGGGAACACATCCAAAGGAAGAAAAAAAACCAATGAGTTCTTTTGTCTCAGCACGCGTTAGTTTTGAAGAAATTTAAGAACACGTTTAATCATGTATTCGATCACACACTGAAATGTTTGTCTTTTGTTTGCACGACAATTTCTGGGAACAATTCTCTTTTGTTTCACCACCTTCCCACCACCACTTCTTTACACCTCGCGAGGAACGGAATCGTGAAACCGTGGAAACTGTTTCCACCACTTACATCAGCCCGCCCATCGACGCAACTTCAAAACGCCAATCCAATCTTGAGGATTATTCAAGGTTTGCTGCTTTTTTCACTTTTCCACGGATATTGTGCGCTGTGGCCGCAATGGAAAAAAAGGAAACCACCACCAAACGCTTCGTGGCCTCTGGCTGTGCGAAGGATTTCTGTCCGTCCCAACGCTGTCCCAACAAAGAGAGCATAGTCAGAAAAGAAAATAACTCATGGTCTCCTTACCCTGTGTTAGTAGACGAATTTCGACGATTTTAATTTCTCTCGCACGCCTTCTTCGCAGTTTTCGCACGCAACGCAAGAATATCCCGACCAGAAGATGATGTTTGTGTAACCCGTCCGCGATTTCGGCCACAGGAATGGAAGCAAATTGCAAGCTTCGTTTATCACCAAATAGTTGCAAACACAAAAAGTCGAAAGAAAGAAACGGATCGAGTAGAAAAGTGACTTTCTTCCTACTTCGAGGTCTAATGAAATCCAGCGTATAGGAAAATGACAGCCATTAAAAAACACTCCACTCGGTTACGATTAGCGGAGCGTATAGCGGCGCTTGTCTGGCACACAAAACGATTCGGGGCATTGAATGGCGTTCGACAAGGACGACAACAGCACCACAGCAGAGAGCCAGTGTTGCCCGATGCAAAAGTCGAAACATGGATCGTTTCGATCGATTTGGTGAAATATTCCCGCCAACTTTGCACGATGGGAATTTCGTTCAGATATTGAAATTACTTTTCACTATCCGATGGTGCACAGCTCACAATTTACACGATCACTCGGTTTCTGTTTCTAACAGCACAGCTCCTTTCGTTGTTGAAAGCTCCGAGAGATTTTATCGTGATAACGATCTTAGATCGAATTGAAATGCACGACATCGGCCAGCCCTTGCAGCAAACTGCTGCCTGTTCTCCAAATTAACGAATTCGTTTAGGATTCAGTGGCGCGACTGAACGAAAAGTCAATGGTTGTGTTTGGGACCGATTCCGATTACACTAACGTTTTTAAGGCTTTGAGAGTGGACACATCAGGGAACTGAGCGCGGCCACCTGCAAATTGTATTGTCGGAGAAAAGCGTGCAACCCATCGATTATCCGTGTTGTTTGGAATACCGCGGCAAAACATTTTCCTCGTAAACTCCGTTTTCATTTTTCTTTCATTTCTGAGCGTTCATAGCGCCGCGTAAACAAACGCGCTTTGCGATCGCGATGGTGGCGTCGAAGAAATCGTTCAACATCGGGGACTTGGTGTTTGCGAAAGTTAAAGGTTACCCGCCTTGGCCCGCAAAGGTACATAAACTAAAAATGTAATGCTCCGGGCATTCTGCACCGGGCACCGGCAGCGGCACATGGGACTTGTCGAATTGTTCTGCTTTTCGGAGCGAAGTCATTTTGTTCCCAATTTCCCTTCTAGAAAAACTAATATCCATTCTCTTCCTTGCACGCACATTCGCTCCGTATTCCGCCATTTCGAACACCGTCGTCACCGCGTACAGATTACGAGGATTGACAAAAGCAAATACAATGTCTACTTTTACGGGACCGGAGAAACGTAAGTATGGAATTCATGTAGCTTAGAGAAGGATTGACGCGCAAAGTTGTGGAATTTATTCAAGTCTTCTAACATCACCTTCATTTCGCATCTCCTACTATTTCAGGGCCAACATCAAGGTTGAGGATTTGTTTCCCTTCGAAGAATCGAAGGGAAAATTTGCGACCGACAAAATTATGCGACGCAAAGGATTCAAGGAGGCCATGCTACAGATAGAAGCAGCGCTGAGCGGGGAAGATCCAAGCCCGGTAAGTAGGGTGCATCGCTCAAAGCCCTGTCAGCTTCGTGAATTTTGAGCCATGTGTCATTGAAAGTGGCTCATTGCACTTGCGTAATGCTATTTGTCTAATTACAATTGAAAATAATGCTTACACGAAACGACGTCTGTACATGCAAAATTCATTTAAATTTATACATGAATCTTATCGTGCAATCGTAGACTTTTATTTTGCCGTTTTGAGCTTTGCTTTGAGATAATTTTTGCGCTTCCAAAAAATTATCATGGCACACATTGTTTTATCATAACCCTTTTCGTCACTGTGATAATTTTGACTAAGATAGGTTACGCTGTTTTACATTAACAACTGTCTCTGGTCTGGTCAATGCACAGATTTCCTTCGATGTAGCCGCTGTCCAGTCCGGAGTAGACGAATACGCAATGAGAAGTGACCTGAATGAGGTAAGCCAGTCGCTGGAGATTTTTCACCTTAAACAAAATCAATAGAAACAAATAAGTGTCGCGGAGAAGAGGAATCATTGATTTTCGCTGAACTTTCTAGCCATCGTTTAGTGACTCACGCATATCGGCAAACTCCACCGTGCTTGATACAAGCACGGTACAGCGAGAAGATGATAGCGTTCACAATGACAGTGACACGAAAAGAGCAAAGGAAAGCAAATCCCCGACAACTAAGAAAACGGCGCCAGTTACTGATGCTACTGTGCCGGCCATTCCTCGTTCCACACAGCCCACTCTTGCAAACAACGGTGCGGTACAGAAGGAGGCTGATGCTGCACATCCCAACGCGGAGCCAGTGGCAACCGGGCAAGCGGAAGCGAAGGAGGTAGTCAGCCGAAGTGGCCGGAAAATTAAGATGAAACGGTTCATGGATGGGGATGACGAGGAGAGTGCATCGCTGGGTCCTCCGGCAAAAAAGAAAGCACCGAATGTGGCTCCGGCCAAAGAGAAGGCACCGGCAACACCAGCGGGCACGGGTATTACAACCAAGAAAACAAGTGTGTTTGGTAAGTTGAGGTTGAGGCCGAAGCAACTAAAAATGGACCAGCAATGGTTCACTCACGCTAATGAAAATCAATGCAACTTTAATGTCGTTTTAACTATAGAAAAAATTGAAAAAGAACGAATGTACTTCCTAAAGCTCGAGCGTGAAATTGTCGCACTAAACATGGAGGTCAAGGCGTCGGTAAAGTTGGCCAGTGCCGATGCGGAGCGATGTGTAAGGCTACTGGAACAATATCAGAGTACGTTAACATTGTTTATTTTTTTACGTTAAATTAAGCTTTTGTTGGAAGACACTGAAAACGAATGGTTTTTTTTAATTCACCCACCTCACCAATAGAATTGGAAGTGACGCAAATAATCCTGCTAAAGCACCCCAATTGCGTTGAAACAATGAAGAGGTTGCGGAAATACGTTGGTAATGCGAAAGCATGGAATATGGCCGAAACGGAACAAGTGAAGTTCGACTTTTTCGCTCAACAAATCCGTGCTAAAGCCGAGCAGATCTACAACCGATTTAAGGTGAGTTTTGTTGTTCTCGTTTAAAAAAACTAGTTGCGAATAATGTTTTCATTGCGTTTTCGTTCGTAAAGACGATGTTCCCAGTTCCGGATAACAATGTGTCGTTCTGGGAGTGTTTCCAGAAGAAAGTGTCTGAGTATGAGAAAGCAATTGAGCATCTGACACCCGAAGAACGTCATATGATCATTGAAAAAGCTGGTAAGTGTTGGTTGTTTCTCCTAATACTCACTTGTTCACATGTGAAACGTTTTTTGTTATTTTCTCTTGTCCACAACGCCTGACAACGCTCTGAAGACGTTCCCAAACAATCGGAAACTGGTAACCGGTATGAAAAGGAAAGTGATGCAAAGAAAGAAGATAAGACCGAGACGACAGACACCGAGGAAAGTGCGATCGTTGCCGAGAAGAGCAATGACGACGCCTTGGAGGAGAATTAATTCAGCGCCAACTCCGTCAAGCGTACTACGAACGGCTAGGAGAGCGAGTTAATGAACTGTTCATCTCCGAATTTCTGAATCCCCTGACAACCTATCCTGTTACCTCCACCGATCGCATCTTCAACAATTATGGATCCTAGTTTGCGTAGCTTTCTGCAGTGGCGACCTTAACTTTTCCCCATTCAATGATGTGTTACAATATAGTTTTCTAAAACGACCCAACGGCGTACGTGGCCTACGTGTACCACGTACCCGCCGTGCGTCAACGTATAATTTGTAGCTTAATGTCTCAATGTCTCCGAGTTTGAGTTTGTGTAATTTGACTGCATTTGCAAGCACCCCGTAAAGCAAAAAACTTCATAACAATAATCTACAGAACCGGGGGCACTATATCCGTTCGAGGAGTACGATTAGAACACGCAGCTCACGGAAAATGTACTCTTCGGTAACTGTGCGAGGAACAGAGTTGTGGACGACAAAGTTTTTGTTGCATGTTTTATTTTACAAAAACGAATATTGCAACGCCTACATACACACAAACAAATTTACGCCTGAGATGTCGGCGTGGCGTACTATTTTTACGAAGATTATTGCATCCTGACACTGCTTCGCACGCACGTGTCATGCGTGTGGTCTAGGGATACACAAATAAATGATTACTTATTAATTACAACCGCTGCAATTGAGTGTTTATTGTTCTTTCTCTTCTACTACAGCTGCTGCTGCGCGATATGGATGAGCTTTCTTGGGGCTAAGCGCTGGTAGAATGTGACTTAATTGTAGTAATACTATAAATACGGATTTAAAAATCTAACCCCTAACATGCTGCACAACACGCCGCTACTCTTCAGTTTCCGGCTTCTTATCACTCTCTGCCTCTGACGCGACACTTTCCGTTGCGGTTTCTGTGGCCGGAGCTGGTTTCTGAACGCTATTCACCGATAATCCGAGCCAATTGGATATCATTGCAATACCTTCGTCCGTCGATTCACTGACTGCCGCCAAAATGTCGGCAGTGGAGAGAGTATCAAGCAGTGACAGTGCTGACGTTGCATTACCAGCCGCCGGGGCCGCCGATTGCTCTGCGACCACTGCGACCGGGGTCGTCGATTCCTCGCTGAGAAATAGAGAGCACACCATTTTGCAATTCGATTAGTGCGGCTTCATGTCGCATTATGGCCGCTAGCGTTTCCGGTACCTTTCGCTGGGAATCTGCTCCCGTATCTGCTCTTCGGCTGACTTAATCACCTCCATGCCGTTCGGCCCCATCCGGAAGCAGCCAAGGGGAAGCTCAATCTGCACGTCACCCAGCAGCATCGGTTCAAGCTGCAGACACCCGCGCATACCTTCATCGGTGGGCAACAGTTCATTAAATCGGGCACATATTTGGGCTAGACTAGAGAACACATTCAAGCATGTTGGAGCTGGATCGGGTCCCTTCACCCGCTGACTGTGCAACACACTGTCTCCATAGGAAACGTTCAGGGCGATTCCTTCCTCGGCGGAAATGTACTTCAATCGCACACAGCCTATGAAAAAAAGGAGATTTGAAAGTAAGAGTGCTGGTATCATATCGGCAGGAAAAATGGTACCTACCAGGACCTCCCAGATCGACAAACGTCATGTTGAAGTCGATGCAGCAAATACACGAAGGACCATTACATAAACACTTGCTCGGGCCGGCCTGGTCATCATCCTTGGCTTCCGCATCGTCGGTGGCTAGCGAGAGGTAATCTGCAAAAAGAATATTTCAAGAACACTATCATGACATCATGACTTCCCTATCCGGCCACTACGCCTGACGAGCGACCCTGGCGTACATTAAAGACACCCTCTACCGCTTGCGGTCGAGCGTCTTCGTCCTCCTCTATCTCGTTACAACTGTTGTCGCATCACCATCTCTAACGTGTCCTATTAGGTCCTCTCTGCCCCTTTGGGCGGCCTTAGAAAACTTTGTTGGCTTGTTCGTCTTCCGCCATTCTCATGGCGTGACTAGCATACGCCGCTCGGAGTGGCGGCCCACTATCAGTTTTGGACATAGTTCATGTTTTGTGCTGGAATTATAAAAGTTCTGTATAACCCTAGCTTCGACCGATTCGACACGAGATGTGAGCTAAATAGTTTCTTCATACTGTGGAACGAGCCGTTGGCTACTAAGACCATTGTGCGTCCTTATATCCTTGTTAGTGCTAACCTTTGACCTTAGATGGGTGAAGCTTCGAACTTTCGGTCACCTATTACAATGCAGCCCCTACGTAAGCTCCCTGCTGTTGTTGGTTGGTTGGTAGCTAGATATTAAATGTTAATATTTGACGTAAAAAATTATAATATGATTTTTCTTCAATGTTTGCGTAAATTAGGCCTTCGCGGCGAGTACTTTTTCGAAAGCTTTTTGTAATAAATCAGGCCGCATTTCGACAAATATGCTTCGTATGTAATCAATTAGAAAATTACCTAGCCGAGTCATTATTCTCGGACAAAGGAAGCAGTTTACCTCTTATGAATGTTACATTTTTCTCTCTGTTTCGTCACTATTGATTGTAGCCTACTGAACAACACACGAGAATGTTCAATAAGTTTTGCGGTTTGCTAAGAAAAACATAATTTTATGGTTTGAAATACACTTCATTATTCAGTATAGTCTCCCTGGATATCAATACACTTGATCCAACGAGATTCCAATTTATGAATTCCATCCCTGAAGTGAAAATCTGGAAGGCCCGCAACATAGGTTTCCACAGCTGTTATGACCTCATCATTTGAAGAAAAACGCCTTCTGTACATGATTTGTTTTAGGTCTGGAACCAGATGCAAGTCGCTAGGGACCAAATCTGGTGAATACGGTGGATGTTCCAACAATTCGAACTTTATAGACCATTGTCAATATGCTCTTGTGACACGGTGCATTGCCCTGACAAAAAAGGATTTTTTCTTCTTTAAACCAGGTCTTTTTACACGTATTGTTTCCTTCAGTTGGTCGAAAAGGATACAATAATATTCAGAATTTATTGTTTTACCAGTTTGCAAAACAAACAAAATTCCTTGGAACAAAACAAAACAAAAATTTTGAGATGCGAATCCCAAAAAACTGATGCCAAGAAATTCTTGACTTCTTCTGGACACGAACTCGTTTCGGAGCCAAAAAATTCAGGATGGTGGTCATACATCCATATGGACAGGAAGTCCCATCCATAGTGATGAATCGACGCACAAAATTCACTTTATCCTTTTCGAAAACGCTTCAAATATTGCCGAGAAACTTGCATTCGAATGTGTTTTGTTTCTTTATTGCGGCACCCATTGTGCACACAGAGACGAATGTTAGGCTATTGCAGCTCAAAGTCTCTATTATTCAAAAAACAAACAAACAAACCCATTGTGCACACAGCTTTCTGAAACCTAAAATTTCAAGCTAAATGTTGCTTACACTGCTCATTGAGATGCTTACGCCCTAATCTCTTTCAGTCACTCGACGATTTTCCAATCCTGCACTTTCTCTACGATTTCAGGTGTTGTTGCTGTTTTTGGATGTTCTTGGCGGCTTGCATGACCACGTTTAAATTCAGCAACCCATCTTTCTACTGTACTAATTGAAGCCGAAAAGTTCTTATATTCTTTGAACACTCAACTTGGTCCTTAAAAACTTGTCAGGATTTGGTCGATTTGCTGCCAAGACGAGTGCATAAAGTGGACCAAAACAACGGCGGATACACGGTGTACTGACTAATTTTGAAATAAAAAAAAGACTTTTGATATTAGCAAAAGTGTAAACCGTGTAAGTTCATTAAAATTGGACTTATTCAAAGATTTACCTATTTTATTGGCCAGATACTTTTAACGGCTTTCTATTGTAATAAGAACAATCCAGTAAACTGCAAAGCACGTGACGAGATCAGATAGGTATTGCATATTTGCAAAATATCCAATATCCAAAGCCCAACTCGAAGCAAAAAATATTGATAGATATCGGTCTGGACTAAAATGGACTGGATTAGACAGTAGTGTATCGCAACAGAGCAACATTTATTTTTATCATTTTGTGCACAATAGCGCAAGAAAATCACTGAACCTGGGTGATGCGTTTATTCTAGCCCTTTTGGTGGGCTCTTTTTTGCTGGTAATGAGATTTATATACTTTCTAGCTAAAGCTTCACTCTTCACATTCGGTGTAGCAAAGAAGTAAAACATTACTTTCAATTATATGTAGTTGGATAAAGACTAAAAGCTGTATCTTCCCGCAGTGGTATTCATCCCATTTATTAAACAAACTAAAAACAATTTCGATACAGCCACGATCGATTAAAAGCAAAGTTGAGCCGCATGGCGATTTATTTAAGCTCATTTATAATTTTTGTTTTTTGTCTGTAAACTTGTATAGCTGTATTTTATAGCTTTGTTGTGCACTACTCTTCACTCTATGGGTTGGATATCAATATAGACTAAGTCACTCGATTCGATGGTTGGTCCAGAAAAAATACATTTGGTACGTACCCAAAATGCTGGCCGAGAGAACTGAGGAGCATAAGTAGGTCAGCAAAAGGAACAACAACAATTTTTTCATTGTTCCACAGTTTGTTTCACGACACTGGTAGCACTCGTTAGCTTCTTTGATGGGCTTCCTCTCAAACACTCCAACGGTAGTTCCGTTGTTCAAATATTTACTCGCTCCGACCGATCGTGCCCGCAGTTTCGAACGTTCGAGGTTTCTTTACGCCGGCCAGTCAGCGGGAGGCCAATGTCACTACACGTCTCGCTATGTCCGCCAGAGAGACGGGGCCAAGTTCACACTTTCACTCGCTTAGGAAAAGAACCGAGTTTATAACCTACTGCCTCACAAATCGATAACCAAAGATCCGGCTCGAGGCGAAACCGTCCGATTTGAATAAATCCCTCGGTCTGAAAACGTGCAAATCGGTTGCCGTTAACAACGAGTATTGAAAGCGGCAGCTAACTTTTAAAATCTGGGAGAAATTGTAGAAATGAACCGCTTCGCTTGCCGCACGTATCACGACTGCGAACTTTCCGATCTACAGTTTAACCAGGAAAGCCTTCACGCAGAAAGATAGTTTCTATATTTCATCCACTATAAACACACACATATACTGACACACAGAGAGAGAGGCAGAGGCTCATGGTGATGGGTGAATCCGGATCGACATAACATTAACCATTGGAGAAATGGTAGTGGCGGCGGCTTAAGCATCTACCGAAACAATCCAAATAAGAGAGAAGAAACGGACGAATGAGTAAGTGGGCAAAGGTAAAACGTGTCCGTCGGGACCCTAGAGCCCGTGGGCGGAGATCGGGGATCCTACATTTCTCTCCGTCCGGCGTCCCATCCAAGCTTTGGCTTGTTGTAAATGCATTAGCGCAACAAGAATTAAACTATCAATGGCTCGCAGGTTCGTCTCTGTCCATTGCATTCAGGTTTACGTTCAAGTTGCGCCAATGAGACCGTTTGAAACGAGCCCTTTGGTTAGGTTACATCGAAGATGTAGTATCGAGACTGCCGAAGAGGTGAACAGCCTCTGCTTACTAGGCAACCGGACGAGCGAAATGAATACTCCAGCTCCATTCATAGTATCTTGCCTGATAGCGTCATCATTATCTTACTCGCTTGTCACAATGTACACGATCCGTCTGGCGAGATTGGCCATTAACGAGCGATGTGATAATCGATGACAGTGTGAGATTTCTCTCCCATACAAACGTTTTCCATTTCTTTTACTCTTCTCTGCTTGAAACGGGAAAAACAAGATAACGATAAGTGAGAAAGTCTGGTACCAAGTTCGCGTGCCACTCGTGATCAGCCGTTTTTACAGAAACAGCAGTTTATATTTTATTCCTCAATTTTGTAATGTTAAAGCTACACAAACACCGGGCACACTAATTGAGATTAAAACAGTACTTCAAGTTCACCGGGATAGCAAAAGCCGCTGGCGGTCAGCTGAGAAGCTGGCCGTTTCATCGTTGACTCACGCAGTTGATGATGCACCGTAGGTAGCGAGTTGAGTTGCTGGACCTGACCTACCCCAGAATGTGAAATCTGGGTCGCGTGCACTTTGTAGCCTCTCGTTTGCCTTTCTGCTTTGCTTTCTTTTGGAGATTTTCTCGTGGGGTCAACAGTAAAGCATCAAGCCGGTCGCCATCGCGCCCCGCTGAATGCATTGATCTTCAGTGCAGCCAAACCCTATTACCTATATTTATCGGGCCGATAGCGATCGGTGAACTGGAAAGTAGCTTCTTTCAAAACCCGAACATCACGAGACAATGCTTTCCACGTGAGCCACTACCAGACGACTGATAGTCCAGTTGCCCCGTAGATATTGACAGTGAATCAGAGAAACAAATTCGGGAATTGATCAATCCGCCGCACCAATCAGAGAACCTCGAAAACTTCACAATGACACAACTGTGAGTATATGTGAAATTTGAACGAATAATGCTGAAAGTATAATTGGACTGAAAGATACCGATCAAAAGGAACAACATCCATAACTGCACAGAACAATCTTCTGATGATGATCTTCTCTTATCTGACCCACGAAATAGGGTTGGCATTTCCGAGCCGCTCAAACTGAGGACCACGAAAACTTAGATGCTGTTCGATAATTTAGCATTTACAATTATGCTAAAATTACAATAGATTTAAGTTTTAACATTTCTTTCAATTTTTATACATTCTTTCATATTAAAAACGGTAACTTGATGAATAGATTAGTTTCACATTTATTATTCGCCTCAGGCTAACAAATAAGTTAAATAACTTCATTATTGTTGTATAGGTGTATATCTGCACAATGGTATTGAACTTTTTACTCCAACGGACCTGTTCACGATAGAGGAATACTTTAACATACTATATATATTGCATAGCTTACACTCTTTGCTTATTATCGTTGAGTTTAATGGCTTTTCGTGTTTCACTTTATTTTCATTATAAGTATAGTATAAACCCAGTGGAACGGCGCAGTAGAAACTATTGTAAATTAAAACCCTACGGTTAGGTATTAGGCATATGAACAAAATTGACAAAAAACAACGATGATAGGGTTCGGCCGTGGCAAGGTTTAAGACCTACTTCCGTCCACAAATATCTTTAATAATACTTCGATTATTCGTTATTCGTTTTTATCGCCCGTGTCAGAGTTGGTGCTGAAAATTATGAAGGAAGCGCTAAAGATTGGCCAACAGACATCCGTTCAATGGTTGGCCGATGATCTGGGTCACGCTAGGTGGCGGCTAACCTTCCGCAGATCACATCACACACAAAAACCTTCGAGCGGACCCATTCCCTTTCCCGGCGGACCCAGGAAACATCACATCGCGACCGGAGCGCAAGGTGAAGACAATCCAAAAACCAATAAATAAAAAATATATGGGTCATCCAGAGAAGATGAAATAACGATTGGACCATGCGCGCTCCGCATTCGCGCTCAGCAGGAGATAATCGCAGAGTTCCGTTCGGTGCGAAAAGGAAGCGAAACACAATCGAATTTGCATAATTATATAAGCTCACCATGGGCATAATCTGATCAACGGAAATGTAGTGCCTTTTTTGGAAGAGAACGGCTCTACCATTTCACCGACCGACTTTGTGTTCTCTTCGATCGCCACTTCTCGCCAGTAACATGCTGTTATCCGTGGAACCATCAGGAAAGGAAAACATTTTCGGCCGCCCTGTTCTCCGGAATCAGCCATCCAAAATCCCTTAGTGTAATTTCGTCCAGTAGCTAGCGACCAGTCCTAAAAGTGTTCCCTTCACCAAAACTGTGAGAAAGCTTACCTCATCCATACTTCTGGGGCATAAAAATTAAAAGCTATGATGCTGCACATTTTAAGACTGTAACGTTCAGTTTTTTTCTAATTTATCCGCTAATCAAACAACCATTAAAAGAGGTAACAGAAACATACCAATAACTCAACAAAGAAAAAAATAACAATTCATCTGCAACAAAGTCACGTCCTTCATCCGACTGTCGGAGGCTCAGAGGCCAGCAATCTTAGTCCTCCTTGGTTGGTACGCACTTACACGTTGAACCGGGTCTCTGAACCATCAGCCAGCATCAGCGTAACGGTCCGATTGTTAATCCATATCAGCTTAGCCAAGCGCATCGGATTGAGGCGCGCAATGTCCGGTATCGGGGCAGTCGAATAACCCTTGATGCACCGCGTCTGTGACTGACCGAGACCGAACATGCCGGCACTGGTTTGCCAAAAGGATAGGCGATTTTCCGTACACGAGTAGCTCACCAGAAATTTACCATCGGGGCTGAACGCTAGCGCTGTTACCGGTTTCGTATGCGCAGGAATCATCTGACACTTATTCTGCCGGAGCTCGTAGATGGCCAAATGGCCGTTGTTGGCGCCAACTATGGTTTGGGAGGAGACACCAAGAGCATAAAACACACATCGAACATTCAAAATTGTGAATTGTTCATTAATAAGACGACAACAAAAATCATGTTTGTAACGAAATACTTTCTGACGAAACAGTATCCGTTTGGTGCTCTTGTAGCCCAATCTACTTACCGGCAATACGGCGTGATGCGCTGCAGTGTGAGACCTGATTGAATTTGCACATTAGAGGACTAACCTCAGCAAGACCCTTGGTTTTAAGGTCACCCGAATCCACACAGTGTAATGTAATGTCCATCACCTGTATGAAGCAAATTAAAAAAAAGGTTTAAATTATACTAACGTTTTTTTCTTTAAGAAACATTTCAAAGATCTGGATTTTTATCATTCATTACATACCTCAACGAGCAGATTTGCAATCTCCGTTTGCATCTTATCGATAAGCATTTCGACGCACTGCAGAATCTCCCGCTTGGCCCGATGGAGCACCGATTGCGTGATGGGGACGCTTATCGCTTGCGCATTTTGTTGCAGCGTGTTATAGCGTGCCACTTCGCGGGCCATTGTCGTGATGAAGGCAGCCGGTCTGGCCGTCGCAATCAGCCTCAGAGCATGGCGCGCCGTCCGGCATGCATCGGCCTGCGGCGTCAGGGGCAGCTTGTAGTTCAGGCTCGGAATCAGCCGGTTTGAGTCGCAGCACATCTCAAGCAACCCAAGCAGCACCTTGCTCACATCAATGTACGGCTCCCAAACGGTAAACCCGCGGCCAATCAAATCAATAGCTGCCCGCCGCAACGGGGTGTACGCCGGCAGCTTCGGCGTGGCTGGCGCTAGCAAAAGATGCGTAAGGGCCATCGACGTGGAGCGGGCCAGATTATTGTTGCCAATGCCAAAACCTTCGACGACGGAACTTTTGCGACGATTGTCGTTGCTACGCTTTCCGTCCGAGGACGATATATCCTGCCCGAACTCGGCACCGATCACACCGAGCAAAACGACGGCCGTCGTCTGCTTACGTTTCAGCTCCGCCAAGCTCGATGGTTTGCGGACCACCTCTTCCTCTTCTTCCGATTCTTCTTCGTGCTCCATCGGAGGGCCGGTAGGGCTGGATGAGGGCGAGCCTGCGTTTGATTGGCCTGGCGCAGCAGCTTGCTGTACGATCGGCTCGGTGTGCGTATACAGCGGCAGATACTGGGCCCAACTTTCCACCAACTGTTTCCGACCCTTCTTACCCATCCGACCCAGCTCGCCGAGCAGTAGCTGTTGCGCCGCTTCTCTGATCTCCAGGCAATGGTGTTGCCAGCGACGCGCCATCATCTCCACCTGCGGCCGTTTGAAGTTATTGGTATCGAGTGCGTCAATTTTCTCCGGCAGTAAGAAGCAGTGGTGCGTCGACAACAAGCTCCAGCCCTGTTTGATTTGAGCCTGCTGCTGCGTGAACGCCTCTTCCTGCTCTTCCTCGTTGGTCCACGTTGCACGCGTTGACTGGCGGTGCAGTTTGCGGGCGCGCTCCTGTTCCGGTACGAACGTGGCCATGTTCATCGACATCAAGGTGTTGGACATGGCGACCATTGCTAGGAGATGGTTCGATGTGAGCGTTGTGCTCAGCTCCCAGTGTAGCCGAGCAGTGAACAGCTTCGTTAGACCTTCCTGACGGAACTGTTCGGCAGTCATTGACGCACTTTTCAGCTCTTCCGCCGTTGAGCTGGTTACTACATTATTCTGCCAGGTCGGTAGCAAAAGTGACATGTAGCCTCCCTTTGAAAGCACTCCGAACGAAACAGGAATCTGTGTATAGACGAGGGCGCAAAATAAAAGAGAAATACAATCGAAAATCACCCTACTCGTTTGGTCGCCACGTAATAGCAGATGGCCGCAAGCAACAACAAACGCACCATTGGTCTCAACAGGCCCAACTGCGTTTCGCACACTTTGTCCAAGTGCGGATCGAGTCCCCAGGAGTGTATCAGGGATAGTAACAACTGTGCGACTTCCATCACGTGGGTAGCTTCCATGCGGGGAACTATTTTCTTCGTTATGTCTGCGGTATCTGGGGAAAATTTAAATAAACATATTTTTCGATCGTACGATCGTTTTGATTTCGATAAACAATATTGCGCTGAAATCTATTCATAGAAGGTGGAAGTAGTTTTTTATTCATGAAGTACAGACAAAAAAATTGCTGATCTGTTGATCGATTTGTTTTAGACTACGTCCGGCTTTGCGTGAATTGGCGGAACTGGGCAATAACCAGACGTAACTGGACCGAATGAACCCGATTCAAGCACACGTGTTCTTATCAGCGCTGAACCCCGTTCGATGCGTCATTAATACGATGCTGCAATCTGCACAAGCAATAGGCTATTTGCCTACAATAAATCTCTGCGAGTGGCGCAAAATACTCGAGGCGCAGTGAGGCGCACTATATAAAGACGGATTCGTGTCGAGACGGACAGTTACAGAAAGTATTCCTCTGCCCATCGATAAGTGCAAACGCAAAGCGTGACGTTGATTAGTGACCATGGTACGAACATATATCCTTGGTACTTTGCTGGGTGTTGTACTGCTGGCAGTATTTGCTCAGGTGATGGTGTGACGCTGACGCGAAAAGATTAGCTTTTGCTAACCGGATTTTTTAACGCAGAGTGCCCCTCAATATGCGCCCGGAGAGGAACCCACTTACGATGAGGACGATCAAGCAACCGATTTGGCGAAACCGGAAGATAACGATGCGTCCGCAAATGAGGAGGACTACGCTGCTAGTGAGCAATCATTTTGCTTTTTCGAACCAAAATAGACAAAACCTAACAGGAAATGTTTTCTTCTAAGTTGAAGCAAGCCTTAATCAACCGTTTGGCACGGCAGCGGATCCAGGCCGACGTTTAGGAGATGGACAGCGACTTGAAAACAAACCATAGCAATTGCAATAATGCAGCACCGATAAAAGTCCCATTAATTATACAAATAAACATTTGCACACTACTCAACTTATATACTACAAGTATCCATAATCGCGTAGAGTGTTTAATAGTAACGGGCACGATTCCGGCATTACCATTTCACGTTCGAAATTATATGAACAATGCTTGACATAATCTTATATTAAATATAGCTTGAAATACGATATTCTGAACAGACGTCGAGAGGAGGCTTACAAGTAACTGTTACGAATTGACCGCTGTGTGCGATTTATGCATTATAGATAATTACTCTTAAAAGGCAACGGCTCGGGCCATTTGAGGGTTTTGGTAAATTAAAAAAACAAAGCTTTACTTGAATCAATTTAAGAATTTACATTGTGTAAAACACACTCTAAAGAGAGACAATTACCTTTGCCTGTTTCGCCAACGTTCTTCACGACACTTTCGAGCTTTGCTTGAACCTTTGTTTGGACATTCTCCGCGCCTTCCTTCATTTTAGCTAAAATGCCTTCATTGACGGAAAGTGAATAATAAACATTTGAATTAGATGTACTTTATGTAGCTAGCTTTGCTGACAGCACTTTGGTGCTGTTTCGGGATAATAAACACGAAAGCTAGTTTTACAAATGTTGCCAAATGATAAACGGAATACATGACAAGAAGCTGGAGCAGGATTTGGGTGAAGGCTTAGCAAAATTTCAATGAAATAAACAAATCATGCTTCTATTCTAAAGAAACAAATAAAAAAGCACAACTGTTGGTCGTTGCCAATATTTGGGATAATCAAATTTCTAAATGAGTTTTACATTCGCAAACAACAAGTAAAATAACTTATCGGCCTCCTGGTGACGTGTAACGAGAGTGTATAAAGAAAACCTTGTCCGTATTTAATGGAAAACGAGCAGGCAAAGGAAATAATCTAAAGCCAAAAGAAATCGTATGATAAAATATAATGCAACTGCTGGAAGACGGAAACACTTGAGAATACATTGTAGAGATTGCAAGTAACAAACCGTGTTTATCTTTTTCTTTTAGTATTTTTTCCATGTCGCCAGCCTTGTTCTTAACACGCCCAAAGAAATCTGTGTTATTGCGTGCAAACGGATGTTCGTGTTAGATATTTTTTGATTAAATTCATTGTTTTTCATTGCAGCGTGAAAATAAAAAAAGAAAAGAAACAAGTCAGATGGATCATATTTTCTATCGATGTTTGCTGTTGTGAACATTATTCACAGTTCCAACTGGCAAATGTCGCCCTAATGCACAAACTGTTTATCATACTTATGTATAAATCATATCAATAAACTTATAAATCAAAAGACGCTCATTTACCTGAAATTTTTTTCCCAGCATCCGACGAATGGCTATCAGTTCCTGCTGGAATTAACAACCCTTCGGCCTGTCAATAAAATACCATGGTTGAATAACTGTGCCGTTAGTCCAATTTAGCGCCACTATCTGCTTACCTCTAGCGTATTAGGACTCATGGCAGCATATTCTTCTGCATGTAGCTCAAATATTAGACCCTCGATATCGAAAAACAATATATGACTTTCGGCATCTGACGTTGGAAAAAGCGTACATCAGCCACCACGAGAAAAGAAAATCAAAGAAACCATCAACGTACCCTTCGGATTGGTACGCAATCCTTGAATAATAAGAGGGCTACTGCGATTCTTCATCAGGAAATCTCCGTGCTGATTGTTATGCGCGTGAAGCTGCTGCAACTGATGTATGCCACGTTGCGTGGCATGCCGAATTGCATTTATGTTGCGATGTCTAAGCCCTCTGCAAACGATTAATGTAAAGTAAAGTCGTATCTCGCTAGCGATCACCAATATGGAAGGAAAAGAGGGTTGACGAACATTACCTGAAAAAGTGAACCGCCGGATTAGCGAGCCCCATTTCTGAAGTGGATCCAGCGCTGCTTCCGGTGTCGCCACTGTTTTCATCACAAGCATTCAGCACTTCCTCGGCAAGAATGCCGTGCAACACACGGTCCAGATGCCCTGTTTCCATCTGCCACACGTAAACCGTTCCATCGGAGCATCCAACAATCAGGAAATCGTCTAACGGACGCCACTTAATGGACACTACAGGGAACAGGTGGCGGCTCGCTAGCGTAACGCATTTACGCTCTTGTAAGCTGAGCAGGGTAACCGAGTGATCCGATGCCACCGAACAGATGCATTTTAAAATTCTCGGCTAACATAATGAAAGCAGAACAGTTTAGCATTGGGATTTGTTGGGGGAAAAGCTACTGGCCGACAGTACGTACGCTGCACGTTGGTGGTGGAACAAGCAACTGGGTTATTTCTCCGGCGTGCACGCAAAATCTGTGAATGAGTGCTCCACTGTAGAGGTCCCAAAGACACACGGCGAAATCAACGCCACCCGATACGAGATGGGATTTATCATAGCGAGAGTTCGCCAGCGATGGACAGAGCAGACAATTGACTCTTCCACTGTGACCGTTAAGGATTTGGTGCGGCGGCCAATCTGTGAAAAACCAATTGATGTAATGCCGTTTCTCGCGCATTAGTTATACATCTCACAAGTATACGGACCACTGTATTGCTGGTGGTTTCCATGCAGCAAGTGCAACATAACAGTTTGCGTTGCCGGCACAATGATGATGCTTCCATCTTCTCGTCCTACTACTAAGCGACTTTGTTGGGGAAGGTAAATGCTGGCCGTCAGTTTCACTAACGGTTCACTATTTCGGTACAGTTGGTCCAAAATGCCAGCCGGTAGCGGATTCATTTTATTCCACGCTTCGAGCAGAGAGGTGCAAATCGTGGCCTCCAAAGCTGTAACAAAGTGAAGGGCAACCAGTTTTGAAACAAATTCCAAAAAAAGACCCGGCAAATTATGAATCCTTCGTACTTGCGGGATGTTGCTTTTGGTTTTGAATTTGTTTAATCTGCTCCAACGTAATATCTGGCACGTCCCATATGTTGACGTATCCCTCGGAGTCGCCACGCAGCAAGTACTTTTGGGTTTTTCCTCCACGGTTCGACGTGACCAGTTTCATAGTTGGTGGACAGGAGAGCGGCTTTTCTCCCATCTGCGATAGGATGCAGTACAGAAACGGGGAGTCCTTGCCTACCGAGGGGCCGTGAAAATCCTTGTTGTCCGGAATACTGTTCGCCGGCAGGCGAAACAAATAGCCCTTTCCTTCGTCTGACCAAAGTATGACACGATCGTTGGAGAGAAAATCGCCTCCCATCCAGCGTTCACCGGACGGTGAGATGACGCTGCACAGCACGGTGAAATCTCCTGCATCGTATATCTGCCAGTACTTTGCACAAACGATCAGAACCGTTCGCTGGTTTTGCGAGCAACAGTTCATGGTGATTGCGTTAAGGCAGCGTATCTGCTTCGATTCGTTCTCGTAAATTGGCTCCGAATACTTATTCTCGTTGCCGAGCAGAGTCCAAACCTTGACCGTGCCGGTGGTTGTGATTGCCAGGACAACGTCGTCCTTGCGCTTCGAAGGTCGCAACACGTGCAACGCCGATATCCAATCAGGATTCACTTTCGAACTGAGACAAAACAGCACCTCTAGGCTGAACGGATCCATTACCATGATCTCCGCATAGTAACCATTACAGAAGAGCCGAATATCGTCGCAATTTGCCATGTGGTAGGCCTGGATGTTCGTGTGGACTTGCGGCATTTTGATACTCTCCGTACATTTACCGTCCACCAAGTCCCATGTGCACATTTCCCCATTTTCCGAAGAGCTTACGAGAAAGTTATTATCCTGTATAATCGATGCCCGGGTCAGGCACAGCACGGGTGCGGTGTGACCGACCAGAAGACACCGCGGTGTCATCTGCAGCGTATCGGGGTCCACTTGCCTGCAACCAAAAATATCAAGTAGTAACACGTAGTAATACACACTACAGCAAACAATCTGCACTTCATATTACCATAAACAAATCTGTCCATCGTAGCAGCCCGTCGCGAGGATTTTCTGATCCCGTGACAAAAACACGCTCGAAACACAGTGTGTTGGTGTGTTGGGTCCCCACAGCACCACGGGCACAACAAGGTTTGTATTGAGCATTTTTCTCTCCTTCGTGGGAACTAAGTGGTAAGTAGCGAAAGTTTCTTCAACCAAACGCAAGTAACACTATAGAAATTGCCACAGATTATGCCATTCTTGAGAACATTATTTACAAAACAAATGTCACCACTGCGCGATTGAGGGTCATTTAGTGGGCTGGTGTTGTTTTAATTGGAGTTAAGCAGTTCTCGGACAACGATACTTATAAATTCTGGCCCAAAACCGGATGAAGGAGTTAGAAGAAAACAAACTCCCGCAACGGCGATTAGGACAGAATGGGAATTTAGCTCGCAAATCCTTGCAAACTGCACAAGCTACTTGACCGTAGTGTGCTGATAAGAAAATTTTCACTTTGACAGCTGATTCAGCTGACAGTAGCGTCGATGTGTTGAGGGTCAACACAAAAAAAAATCGAAAGATATTTTGAAATCGCTTGAACATATTTGCTCATGGTATTATTATTCTCGATATACTTTTTCAGTAGCTTATTTTATTCGCACACAGTATTCAGTATTGTTCAACTTATGCCGTATCTCGCGGCTGCACGTATTACTGCGGAGGATAGTAGCTGGTTCGTGGCGGTGGTAAACCCGGCGGATAATACTTGTTGGCGTGTGGATACTGTTGCCACGCTTGGGGAGGTTGTGGAGGCATTGCCGGGGGCATAGAACCGTACGGCGGAGGCGGTCCATGGCTCTGCGGAGGGATCGGCGGACCTTGATGCATTCCGTACGGCGGATACGAATAGTGAGACGTATCCGTGGTTATGTGCTTTGGAATCGGATTGGATTCTATATCAGTAGGTGGCAACGGTGGTAGTGGAGTCTAGGGAAAAAGAATTAAAGCACGTTAATACTGTACACATGCGGCGCACGTTCGTTACTTCGCCTTAAGTAGGTCCTCACTTTGACTGTATGATTAACGGCAATGTTGGGTGAGTTTTTACTGCCTATAGGCGAAATATTAGCCCGTTTCATCGGGGGCGATGCCTTGCTAGGAGGAAGCTGGGGAGGGCTATCGGGCGGTGCATTATCCGTTTGTGCTGGCTGATACAGATCCAACACCTGATGACAAATTTCCTCCAAGATCTCCATCGTTACGTCCTGCACGAACATATCCCACCACTTCAGGTGTTCGGGTTGTTTTCCCACCCAGTCCACTACGGTGAATTTACTAAGTTTACTCGCCAGATAGATCAGCGCCACGGCAATAATTTCAGGTTCCCACTGGATCGACACGGTAGTGCTAAGTGAGTCGTTCACGAAGTTCCAAGCCATCTGAACCATTTTTTGCAATTTCGCCGCGTCCCCCTTGAGGCATTTGGCATACTTGACGAGAAACGAGTACGGATGTTCGACCTGCAGGTCAAACTTGATAGTCTGTAGCAAGATCCGTTCCAAAGTCATTACCTCCTCCTTCGGATCGTCGCCGAATGATTGAAATTTTTCATCCGGTAGCAAAACACGAGCGGTTTTGATAATATCCTTGCACTTCTTTGGTGTTTCCTCTACCTTCCCGGCTAAAAACAAACAGCAGCTGGCCGTTACGTAGCGTGGAAAAGTGCGAAAAGAGTGGAACATGTAGAACCGATGGAAATACACCACCCCCGTGGCCACTGTGTTGTGTCCTAAGCTCATCGTTGCGCCGGCCTCCATAATGAATCGGGCTCCTTCCTTCCTATATCGCCGTTCCGTGTCGTACTCAATGCCGTCTTTGCTCGACGGTGTATTCCGCAGATCCTTTTTATCGTAATACCAATTGGGCATTTTGAAAGAGTATTCACGTTTGAAATGCCCAACCTTTGCGATGTTAATAATCTTGTAAGGACACTTTTGTCTACACGGCAACTGAAGTTACTGAACTTTGTAAACAATTGCCGAGCTGACATTTCGTACTAGGCGAGGGGCTAATTTCGCGCACCACTCTTATCGAATATTTTGAATCAAAACGGGTCTGATTCGTTTCTTAAGACCGGTCCACACGTTACGACTTCACTGATACTTTAGTTGTTGTAACGACTTTAGTCGTTGTTGGCAGTCGCCGGCGACCTAGAAAATTAAACCTGGCGAGCATAGAGTCCGGTCCACACGCCACGATGCATCGTTTCGATTTGCAATCACAGCCATGGAAGAAACACTGTATTGGTCTGTCTTGCCATTGTGCGTTTCGGTTAAAAATAAAAAATAGAACGTGCCAAGAATACTTATCGGTCACGGTGGTCGAGGAAATGGCTTTTAAAGTGAAGCAATCATTCCCACGTTAAACTTTTGCGTGAATTTGAAAACGAACCAAACGATTGGAGGAACTACATGCGAATGAACATACACAGATTTACTAAATATGGTGACCCCGTACATTGCAAAACAAGATACGGTTGTGCGGCATGCGATCTTTCCCCATGAGAGACTATCGGCCACATTACGATTTTTAGCTACGGAGAGGAGCTATAAGGACTTAGAATTTTCCACTGCAATTTCGAAGCAGTGTTTAAGTAAAATAGTTTCGGAAACCTGTGCTGTTATCTTCGCGGTGCTCAGAAGTGAATATTTAAAGGTAAGTAAACAATGTTATTATTTCTGAAGAGATTTATTATGCGTATTAATTTGGTCTAAATGTTGAAAAATATGTTCCCGCCTCAGATGGGACATATTGCGCGCTTCACATGTTTACTCTTTGATTATTTGTTGTTAGTAACCCCAATTGTGCTTCATATAATACATCACATATTAATTTCTGAGCAACAACGTTTTGCTCGGCACTAATGCTTCTTAACTTGTTGGCTACATGTTTCCCGAACGTCGAGAAATCATCATCAGTTTCGAACCATTGGATCTTGTTCACTATAAGTTTCAATACCTCGTTCGTAGTTTCGTCATTCGTTTCTCTCTTCCTCTTCCGAGATGTAGAACTTGGCTTCGAAGCAGACCGTGAGACCATACGGCACGGTGATGTTGATATCTTAGATGAAAAGCTATTCTGAGTATTAACGTTTTCATCTCGAATATCCTCTAGGTGTTCCTAAAAATACGAAACGATATGAAATATCAGTCATTTTCATTAGGTTTTGATTGTGCAATTTCATTATTATATTTGATTTAATTTTTATTTTTTCAGTTCGCCAAAAGTGAAGACGAGTGGCTTGAAATTGCACGAGAATTTGAGAGAAGATGGCAATTCCCGCATTGCCTAGGCTCTATCGACGGAAAACATATAAGAATTGTTCCACCGAAGGGAAGTGATTCCTTCTACTACAATTATAAACACACCCACAGTGTCTTCCTTATGGAAATAGCTAATGCAAACTATGAATTCGTTTACTGCGACGTGGGAAAAACGGCCTAATCTCGGATGGAGGAGAGATGAAAAACACTATGTTTTATGAAAAATTAATCAGTATCAGTATACCAGTATTAATTTGAGTCTCGATAATATTGACACTGTAGTTCTTGCATGTACCGCTTTACATAACTTTTTGCGTAGAAAAACACCGCAAACGTACATCCCTCAGGAGAGTATGGACCGGGAAAATAATGTTGAGTATACTGTTGAACTAGGGGAAAGATGTAACGCTGAGCGTGGAACAAGAGGACAGATTTTCAATGATGCCAAAGTGGTCAGAGATCAATTCAAAGAGTATTTTAGCAATGAGGGGGCTGTTTCATGGCAAGATCAGTTTATAACATTAAATAATTGATGCGATGAATAAAATGAAAGAAAAATCTGTATGAAATGTAAAATAAAACTGTTTTTTAATAAACTAGTGCAAGTTAAGTTTATTTTCTTACCTGTTCCTCGGAGTCGGAGTCTTCCTTAGTGTTTTTCGGAGAGACCCTCGGAGTATCTTGATCCCGCAGAAAATGCAGCATATCATAATACCACAAGCATGGCTTGAATATCTGATCTGCTGCAGATCCTGATGGTGCTCTGATCGCTCTCTCCGATTCATTGCGGTACACTGTCTTTAAGATATCAATTTTTTGCTCCACGATTTCCCTGGTGCAGGTGGGGTCGATTCCCTTATATATTGTAACTAAAGCATCGTATGCCTCCGCCTTTTTATTGCGATCACTATAGTCTTTATGTTTTACTTGCCAAAGACATGGCAGAGTTTCGAGAAGGCTTAAAAATTTCCTTAAAATCTCGCGCCGTTGACAACGAAGGCATGCCATATTGAATGGCGCAGAATGATCAACAGACGTCCAAAACCAAAATATCAACATGTCAAACCGCCATCAACACACGCACACATGTCTATCCATCATCAGCACACGCACACATGTATGGAAATTGGACCGAAATTAATGCTCGATGCATTAGATTTTTTTATCTGAAACGATGCATCGTTACGTGTGGACGAGCCTTAGTAACAAACCTTAGTCTGATAACTTCATCAGAAATGGACAGTCTGCAGTCAAAACAAGTCATAAAAAGCAGTTTTTATTTTCTTTTTATATTAAACTCTTATCTCTACAACTTCTAATTCACTTAGTCTTTTTTGAAACGATCAACTCTCTTATCATGGAGGAAACCCTAAATTCACAGTGTTAAATTATGAAAGAATATTGGGTAAATTTCGAAAGTAATGTACAGGAATGATCTTCCAAATCATTGATGTTGACCTTACATAGTCCGATCAACTACACACTCTATTCGCCGTAAATATGTGCCAAAACCGCAGAAATAGTGTCCTCCCCGACATCTGCTTGCTGTGGAAGTTCACTGCCGTCAGTTGTTGTAGCATCCGGCTTTTCTACTGGTGGCAATGGCGGAGGCCTGGAGAGGAAAGAAGTTATACAGTTTATCGCAGGCCCTTTTTACCGCCGTCATTACTCAAATACTCACCTAAATACTTGACAATGTGGAAGGGACGATTTGGTGTTGGCCTTCTCTGAAAATGGGTGTTTTTTGGAACGCTTTTTGTACGCTTTGCGGTAAAGGCGTTGTCTTTGCAACGTACTGGTCATCTGTCGGATGCCTTCGTCTGATTCTGAATTTATCGACGATGCTGTCGACGACGAAGAAGATTCATAACCACCATACGTATCCGTTGATTCTACAATATTTTGTGGTGTAATTGAGGTAGTAGCGTTCTTGGATGAAACCTTTGATGAAGATGGCTGTTCCCGAAGAGGCCGTTTTAGTGGTTTTGTGCGTTTCAATTTTCTGTCAATTGAAGGCCTTTTCTGTATGATGCGTGATGGAACGAGTCTCGTACGTGTAGCGACTTGTTGGTTATTGATTTGGTTTGGCACATACTCCTTGATGTCCACAGCCTTGGTCGGCACCGATGGCGACGCAACATTCTGATCGATATAAGGAACATTAGATACGGATTCGACGGTTGCATTTGTTATGCTTTCTTCTGGTGCTTCGATTGCTTCCGTTAGGCAAACCGGTTCAAATGTGCTGGGCCTAATATTTTCTTTTAGTTCGTCCTGATTTATAACGTACTCCTGTAGTGGGGCATGGGCATCGTAAGGTACTTCGATCTGATACGAAAAGGGCAATTACTATTGATTGAGCAATTGATCAGCAATTGATTGTGTGTAGAAATTACCGTAAACAACTCCGGCTGAACTGGTGCATCATTAAAATCTACTACTCCCTCGTCCATCATCACAATTACAGAATTGTCCTCTAGGTTCTCTGGGTTCGCTGGGTCAGCATTCGACGGTGCATCCGCAGACGGTGTAACATATTGCACGGATTCGCATGGGATGATAGATAGCAACGATTTGCACATGTCCACCAAAAAAGTAACCTTCTCAGCTATTTCGTAACTCTTTTGAAATCCATGATCCATGTACGTTCTCGAAAACTCGTTAACTGTTATAAGTAAGAATTCCCAATTATACTCGTCATCTAGAAACATACAAGCAAGCATCGCAACTTACTGATACTAGTCACCTCCAAAAACTCTCTAACAACCGTCATAAGCCGGCCAATCGAAGTCATGTGAGACAGCACAATTGGTGGCACAGTTTTTGGAAGATAACGATTTTTCGCCCAAAACTGTTCTCCCACATCGGCCATGTTCGAGTCGTACAGGTAGGCTGCGGAAACAAAAAGGACGATCAAATCAGAATAAAATGTTATTGCAACAGTGGTTTTTAACTTACTTAGTACCATACGAGCTACGGTTTGTTGCAACTTATCATCCATTACCCCTAATACGTTCCAAAGTTACAAAGTTAGATTGAATTCTGAGAGGAAAAGGTGATTTTTTATTAAATAACAACAAACCGACACAATGTTGTTTACGAACTGTCAATTTGCTGTCCTTTTTTTTATTTGCTCCAAAAAAGAAAAAAAACAAAAAGACCAAACAAAATTTTGTTTAACGAAACCATTATTTAACGAAACTGAACAACAAAATTACTCAACGAAATAATTAAACATTAAATGTTGATTTTAGTTTTATTTTAGTTTGATTTTAGTTTGATTTTAGTTTGATTTTAGTTTTATTTTAGTTTGATTTTAGTTTGATTTTAGTTTGAGCTAAAAAAACGCCCCCCTTATTAATCGTCCCTTGCAGCAAACGTTAAGTTTTGACGCTGTCAAACGGATGATTTCACCGCTGGAGGCGCTGCACTACCATTTCCGATTTCTTTTACTTTGTGTATGGTGTCCGAGTAAGGTGAGTTTCTGAACGTGTCTTTGAAAAAGATTGAAATTTTCCTTATTTGCGTTCATCAAAATAAGTCGAGGAAGTTTGGAAACTGTGGAGGCACACTACGCCATCGTTACTGGCCATTTGTGCGCATAAGAGTAGTATTATTGATAAATAATCTTTGCTTATTGCTCATGTGAAAAGCACATTCGCCGTGTGGTCTAACGCGGATTGAGCCCGCGTGTCCATGTGTCCATTCGCAAGAGGCTAGGATAGAATCATTCTTGAGAACTTAGGTAGTTTAATTCGGGGTGACTGTAAAGAATATCTGTGACGTGTTGGGGATCTTTTATAAGGAAGGTGTTCGGCGAAAAAAGCACATTTGCTGCCCGGCGCATCAAACTAGAAAAAAACGATAAAGGCACCAATCGTGTCGCTAACCGGAACTTTCGGTAAGTGTTGCCGTTTTGTGCGGACGAGAAGCGCCAATGAAACCCTTCTTTATTCAAGTGAAACATGTCAGATATTCGGACGCAATGCCCTTCCGAAAAGTATGCCGACGCGTAGCCGTGCCGGTTCCATTGCACGCAGATTTGTTTCGCATTTGTTTTCTTGCACTATGAAGAGTACACAATACTTCACGACGTGACATCCGTCTCCGATCCGATATGTGTAAAAGTTTGATTGTGTCGTGCTTCTGTTCTGTGTGCTGCTCCTAAAGGAGAACATGCGATGAAACCGATCTGTGTTGACATTGGGTCTTTTTGGAAGTGGCAGCGATTTTCGAATATCTGCCATGTGCTCTGGATTAGGAAGCAGTTTCTTCAGCCACGGTTTCCTATCGTTCGTTGTTACTAATTTTATTCCCATTATATATACTTTGTGATTACTAGTGCACTCGGAACAACACAATAAGCGTTCACCATGCCGCAAAACGAGTACATTGAGCGTCATATCAAGCTCCACGGTCGTCGGCTCGACTATGAGGAGCGCAAGCGTAAGCGAGAGGCTCGTGAGCCGAAGAAGCGCGCCGCCATGGCACGCAAGCTGCGCGGCATCAAGGCCAAACTGTTCCAACGTCACCGGCGCAACGAAAAGATTCAGATGAAGAAGAAAATACAGGCACATGAAGAGAAGAAGGTGAAGAAAACCACCGAGAAGGTGGAGGATGGTGCGATCCCACCGTACCTGATGGACCGGGGCATCCAATCCAGCGCCAAGGTGCTGTCGAATATGATCAAGCAGAAGCGCAAGGAGAAGGCCGGCAAATGGGACGTTCCTATCCCGAAAGTACGCGCCCAATCTGATGCCGAGGTGTTCAAGGTGATACGAAGCGGAAAGACGAAACGCAAAGCCTGGAAGCGAATGGTTACAAAGGTGACCTACGTTGGTGAGACATTTACCCGCAAGCCGCCCAAGTACGAACGGTTTATCCGTCCGATGGCGCTTCGTTTCAACAAGGCCCACGTAACGCACCCGGAATTGAAAGCCACGTTCCATCTGCCTATTATTGGCGTAAAGAAGAACCCATCGTCACCGATGTACACGAGTCTGGGCGTCATCACGAAGGGCACCGTAATTGAAGTGAACATTTCAGAGCTCGGCTTGGTCACACAATCTGGCCGGGTGGTGTGGGGCAAGTACGCCCAAGTCACGAACAACCCAGAAAACGACGGATGCATCAATGCGGTGCTGCTGGTGTAAAGCGGTGCCTCTCCAAAAGTGGATTGTGAGGGAATTGTGGATTTTTTCAGTCTAAAGAGGGGGGACATTCACATAAGAGGACTGAACAGATATCCATTAATTTATGTTTACACATTCTTACCAGAATAGATAAAGAAAAACCAGAGACAAATGATTAGGGGTTTCTATTCTCAAAACACTATACACAAGGAGCAGATATATTTTGATGAACGCATGTAAATTGCGCTTTTAAGATAAAGTCCGATCTTCAAACCACAGGCGTTCACCACCAACCGGGTGTGTGTTCGTCAACAAAAGAAATATTTAACTTCATTATCATTACAATCTGCGTTCAGACGGCTCGCGATGCAGATCTTCGTCAAAACCCTCACGGGTAAGACCATCACCCTCGAGGTAGAGCCCTCGGATACGATCGAGAATGTGAAGGCCAAGATCCAGGACAAGGAGGGCATCCCGCCAGATCAGCAGCGTCTGATCTTCGCCGGCAAGCAGCTGGAGGATGGGCGCACTCTGTCGGACTACAATATCCAGAAAGAGTCGACTCTCCACCTGGTGCTTCGTCTGCGCGGTGGCGCCAAGAAGCGCAAGAAGAAGAATTACTCCACCCCGAAAAAGATCAAGCACAAGAGGAAGAAGGTCAAGCTAGCCGTCCTCAAGTACTACAAGGTAAATCACTGTTCTTTTCGTAACGAATGCATCATGATTGACTTGTTTTGTTGCATCCTTTACCCCCCTTAGGTTGACGAGAACGGAAAGATTCATCGTCTGCGCCGCGAGTGCACCAGCGAATCGTGTGGGGCCGGTGTGTTCATGGCTGCTCACGAAAACCGCCACTATTGCGGAAAGTGTCATCTGACGCTGGTCTATTCGAAGCAGGAGGAGAAGTAAAAGAAAATCCAACACCACCCTCCCCATAAAGGATGTAGCGGTTCGCCGTGCGATTGGGAGATTCTTACGAGTATAAAAATAAATACGGATAACCGTAATCTGTATTAACAAAATAATACGTTGTGACGAGAAAATTCTCATTACCTTTCGAAAGAATTGCGGAACGAGTAGGTGGCCAAGGTTGGCTGTGGCTTTTCAGGTGCGATTGAGAGAAAGATTTCAGAGAAGTCCTGTTAGTACTACGAACGCTGTTTATTGGCCAACATAATAAGAATATTTCATGAATTTCCTATACAAACGCTGCTGTGTCTTCACAATGTGTTCACTAAACATGTCCTATTTCAACGACTAACTTGACGCCTCTGTAACAAAACATCCGACGGACAATGATTAGCATTCAGATTCTCACTTTTTTACGCTGTGTTCGCTTATCTGCGGGTATTGTGTACTCATACGTCCATGACAAACATCATATCATCGTCATTTTCGTCCGAATAATCGTCGCCTTCTTCGAAATCTTCATCCGTGAACTCTTCTTCATCGCTTGTCTCAATCATTAGGTGGTCAATTGCCACTCCGACGCCATCCACCTCGTCGCCAGCGCCGCCGCGTTGCCGACGTGCGCCACCATCCGGCAGCGCGATCCGTTCAGTATGGATGTTAATTTCAATTTCCCACCGAAAGTCAAAAACCATCGACCCGACCAGTATCAGGGCGGGAAGGGCGACACGGATCTTCCACGCGAGGTTGGTAAGAAAGAGAAACGAGCGCCCAAAGTTAGAATCCATCGGCATGTTTCCGCCAGTTTCGTGACGCTATGTCAGATTGTTGAAGTGCCGTTGCAACATTAGAAGAACCGTTTCGAGTCTGTCGATTAAACAGGGGAAAGAAAAAGGAGAAATACTTAAAGCAAATTACTGGCACTCGCAATGGCATCGGATATGGGAAAAGCAAGAAATAAACAATAACGAATTGGAACACGATCAACGGATTTAGTGTTGCTTTTAAACACTTTATTGAAGCTTAAAGCATCTTAAGGATAAGAGGGTGGGCCGCCTTTTCCTCCAGTGAGAGTTTGGCATCTCAAATCGATGGAACGCATTATAGGTTAGGATCAACCGGAATGTGGACTCCACTGCTGCTGCCGCGATTAGTGATCGTAGTAGTCGACGTGTTCGCCGGACTTGAATAGGCCGTTTTCGAGAATGTGCAAAAATTTGGCCGTTGTTTGCTCGGTCGTTAGTATGGTGGTCGTGTCACGAAGATTTTTAAAATATTCACGAATACCGGGCGCACCGGAACGGGTCTGTATGTCGACCGTCATCTCCGTGTCGACCGGTCCGGGTGAATAGTTAAGCACCTTAACACCTGCGGCAGCTTCCTCTTCGGCCAGCACACGGAAATACATTTCGCGGGCCGCCTTGCCCGCGCAATAGAACGTCATGCTGGCGAACGGTGCTATGCACGCTTTTGATGTAATGTTTACCACCAGCTTCTGCGGCACGGTACCAAACTTGCCAAGGAAACAGCTGTTCAGGACGGCTACATTGAACACGTTCGTGGCAAAGTACTCCTCCCATTCAGAGCGATCGCCCAACTCGACTGCCTTACGTTCCACGTTGCCTATCGTACCTACGTTGTGGATGACATACGCAAGCCCGAACTGTTCGTGCGGTGCGCGGCCCAGCAGCGACTTATCCAGGATCTCGTTCAGTAGCTGCTTCGAAGCGGTCGCAAGGTCAACCGAGCTCGTCACGACCGTAACGTGTGGATTACCTTCTAGTATGGCCGACCGTGTGCTTTCAAGCCCGGACGCAGATCTCGCCAGTAGAACAACGACAGAGCCGGCCTTAAATTTGCGTGCAGTCTCAATGGCCAGCTTGGCACCGATACCTCGCGAAGCTCCCGTCACCAGGAAGTAGGTTACCTGCTCGAGGTTGACGGCGGTTGTCATGGAAGCCATTCCTATGGGAGCAGCGCAGCACGCTTTTCTTTTTTACAGAAAGAACAGTACGTACGGTAAGATATTGGAGCACATAACACAAATGGAAAACATCAGCGACATCAAGCTAGATACCAAGGTGCAAACGACCAATCAAGAAGTAAACGGTCAATCCCCTTTTCAGAACCCCTTCTCAACCCTTACCAATGGTCCGCTGCGTTTCTCGAACTTCCTTTAGCGTGATGTGGAACTTTCGGTGCCGCTTTCTTCACCTTCGCGCGATTCTTCGTGTTCTTCCTTCTGCAACTGATCGTGATGCACGAGTCGTACGATTTCTGCCTGCGACAGTGCCTGCACTGGGCGTATGAATCTTAGTAGCTCGCTGTTGTTTACGGGTTCCTCCAGCTCAAGAAGCTCCCCTCGCAGCGTCGTAGAATCGCTTAACAATGACCGCATGCACGCCTCACGACGTTCTGACAGCTGCTGCAAAACACTGGAACTGTGCTTCAGACGGTCCAGTCGCTTCTCTACAAGTAAGCAAAAGTGACCATTAGTCGAATAAACCATCGCAATCTAAGAAGAGAACAACAAGGGAAGTTCGGCTAGTGCTTGAACACTGGCTTATCAATCTCTCGCGCGCGCGAAGAAGGGAGGTTAGACGACAAATGTGTTCCCTATGCCACGATCTACTTGGAGATCTACACAACGTAACGCTAACCTAGCACTGCTAAATAGTTATCCGAATCCGGAAGCCGATTATCTTGCGGTTGACGTGGGTTCAGCTTGGGATCGAAATTATCTTCAAACTCGAGCGAAGCGAGTGATGCTGAACGACTCGTAGAATCTGTCTGTCGCTCCGCTGCGTAGGTTGTCGCTTCGTCGTTTGCGGTAGTGGTGCCGGACAGCGAATCACTAATATTATGTTGGCGGTCCTGCTTCACCCATGGGTCGGCAAAACTCATTTTTTCACTAGTATGCACTTGCACACAGAACAAGCTGCTTTGGTTTAGGTTGTTGAAGGTGAATTGGCAACGTGAAAAGCATTTAAAAGGATAAAAATCAGAGACGATGGAGTCGCCGTTGTTGTTGTTGTTGTTGTTGGTATTATTACAGACTTTGAGCGTAAAGCTTCGTTCATCGACCCTGCCCACCCCAGATTGAGCCAACCCTGGACCAGTCGCGAATTATAAAAATTCAGTTACAGAGTAAAAAGTTTGCATGGTTTTAAATAATGATTTCGAACCACGACAAATCATCACCGAGAATGAACTATTACTTTAATCAATTAAAAATCAATCCACAACACAATTATTAAGAAGAAAAAACTATTATTAAACATCGATCATTACTAGGTGTGTGCGTTGAGAAACGGACTTTTAAAAAGATGGCTGTACCTGCCGATTGAGACTTCCCAGTTTAGCGCTTCATTCATCATTACCTTGTTTTGACATCAGGCAAATGATTTCAGGTCGAAAAATAAATTATTTCGGTGTGCAACCCAACATTGAAAGGGTTAAACTATGTCAACTTTTGTGCCTGAAAATGACGTTTTGCGGGGATTATTATTTTTCTGCTCCTCTTGAAGAAAGCTGCTTCGGAATCGCACCAAATGCTTGTCGGGACTTGTGTTTGGAAGATCGCAGTGCTTTAAGTGGTTTAAAAAACTTCAAAATGGCGATTTTGGCTTATTAAAAAAAAGCGTCGAAGGACTCCAAAAAACGGACTTTCTGATGGGACAGAAAGGTGTGGTGTTTCACAAGCTCCTAAAACCTAATGGAAACGTTAATTCCGATTGCTACTGACAACAAATGATCAATTTGAACCATGCATTGATCGAAAAACGGCCAAAATGCAATTCTAGTGGGTTGCAATGGGGGCGCCTGGTGGCCCGTGGAATCAAGCACCATGCTCCCCAAAAAACAAAACTGTTTCAGGATACTATCAAAGCACTTGGATGGGAGCTGCTATCCCTCCCCACGTTATTAACCAGACTTGGTTCTTTCCGAATATCATTCATTTTCATCAATGCGACACGTATTGGCTGAGCAACCCTTCGTTTTTCTACGAGGAAGTCGAAAAGGGATGACTAATTAGTTTACTTAAAAAGTCGAAGAATTATTTTGTCTGGGAATCCATGGTTAAGCAGAGAGATAGGAGAAATGTATAGCTAGCGATTGCACATACTTCGAATAAAACAGAAATTTGCATAAAAATTTTATAAACATTGTTTTGTGTGTTAAAAAAGTCCGTTTCTCAACGCACACACCTAGTATTATCATCATATTATTCAACTGTTCAGTAGCCAAACTTCTTTTTGCTTTTTACCATTATTAAATTAACTTGCTGACCCGCTGAACTTTGTTCCGCCTCAGAGGAAATAAATAAGCAGATTTTGGATTTTAACAAAAGAAGTGTGAAGTCATGATGAAGTTCTCGAAGGCACAGTAAGTTCGCCAGACTGATTGCAAATTGAAGTTTTTTAACGGCATACGGCATATTGATTGGGATCATCCGGATCCTCGGAATGAGAACTTCCTCAGCTTCGAATTTTCTTCTAAGTTTATTGATTTTCTTACCACAAAACGCGTACCATTGGTTTGTGTATTTCGGACCATAACTACAACGGAGCCAACCTTTAGGCGTAAATTGTGCGGTGCTAAGCCAGACACGTCCAAGGAGTTTAAAAATTCAATTGGATAGTTGGTGGCTTCATCTTCATTTGTTACACAGTCGAAGGATTTGAATGAATGGATTTTTTTAATGATCTTATTCTGAATTATGTAGACTATAAAACACTATACAAATATCTTATCCGCCTCTTGTTAGAATTTTTTGTAACTATATTCTTGTTGCCATCGGCCATCATTTCTCCAAAAAATCAAACTCTATACAACATGTAGTAGATAAATATACCGCTAGCCTTTCAAATATACTAATAGTAGACTATATACTTCAGTTAGTATAACTATTCAAAAAATTAACTTTAAGAAAGGGCAAGTTAGGGCATGGATGATAAGAATTCCATGACGTAAATGTATGTAAAAGTTTCTAAGAACAATTCATTTTCTAAGTTGATCGTCAAGTGGCTAGTGTGAAACTCTAAAAAACACTTCATGATCATATAACTGATTATATACTGTGACTAACTATATCATACAGACGAGGTGGTGTCGTTAAAATTGCGGTCCATGGATATGGATGGGTGTATGTTGAGCACATTTTTCGATTTTCGATAGTGTTTGGAGTTTTAAACGTTTGATGTATTTTAGGCTACATAGGGATGCCGAGTAGAAGAATATGGAAACGACGTATTTTTTTTATTCATAATAAGTTGTTGAATGTTTCTCAGCTAGACCAGTGTTACCTTCTCAAGTATTTTGACAAGTTTGATAACGTTTGATTATTTGATCCTGGTCAAATGCGAAGCAACACTACAGCAGATAGTTTTGTCTAGATTAACGGAATAAACTACAAAACTTTTGAACACAAGAAGCGAACGCCCCAAGAATTGTATCCTTACAACCTGAAATATTTATTTTATCAATAAATAATTTTTTTAATGCTGAATAGGGACTTAGAACATTAGGAAGACAATGCAATGATACAGAGCCTGGAAGAGGTTTTGACGACGGTTGCGACCAGCACTGGAAAATCAAGCTTTTAGATTTAATTAATTCTAAGTTGTAAGTCCGGTGATAGAGCAGTCGGTACCGCTAGAGTAGTCTGGGTTCGAATCCTGGACCGGTTGGCACACAGCCGGCCATGTTTTCGATTCCCGATACCGGCGAGACAGGGGGGGTTGGCGCGTGACCAACAACCCCGCCAGATGAAAAATGAACTGTTAAAGAGAGCATCAGAGAGCATCAAATTTGTCGCAAGTGAAAAATAATAAAACATATTCGATCAGTACTGTCTCTGAAATTCATCAAACAATTAGTCACATGGTATTAAGTCAGGCGAATACGGTGGTTTCGGTTCAAAGATATGGGTTGAATTTGTGACGAAATGCTCAAGAAAATGTGAGATGGGCATATCTGATCTTTTCTACGCAAACAACGCAAACACCCAACGTACTTTTTGTTGACAGTTTAGCCGGTTGGACGAAGTTTATAATGCAATGAAAAGTATTTCCCGTTTTTTTTTTTGCCACACTGCCCACCATCAAACGTGCGGAAAAGCAATACAGCGTCATAGTAAGTGATAAGCACATTTATAGGCGTTGCCAATCAGATTTTCGTATCTGTTGAACAAACGCACTGCAGTCATTGATAAGACGATTGAACACCCTTTAGAATCCGCACATAACTAAAGCCAATGTTCGTTACCTTTTCGTGCTGTGCTTACATATACTAAGATTTTACACGAACGGACCATCCGATCGTCAACATCAAAGATAGTCGCAACGGAGCAAAATTAGCTTTTCCCGAGTAGTAGTCCAGTAGTCGATGCTCAGCCAGACATTTCAGCAGAAGTAAACGTGGTTAACGGTCAGCAAGAACTGCAGTGATATTCGCCGTTAGTTTTAATTTATCAAAACGGTGTAAATCGGTTCCGAGTTGAGCTTGAATAGAAAACAACATTGTACAGTACTTTTGCCTATTGAACTAGCGAAAAAAATTAAAATTCAAAGGTAAGCTGGTGACCTTGATTAAAACCTGTTCTGTTCTAGTCTGTTGTACTATTCCAAGTTAGAACTGTCTACTAGTGCGGTAAGTGGTGAAGAGTTTTTATCGAAGTACTTCTAATATCGCAGTACATCCGCAACTGTCTGCACTCTTGTTCCAAAATAGTGGACATTAGGAAAAATGCATTTCAAAATACCCAACGTACCGGCACAGAACATGTAACAGATGATGTGTTTAAACTTGGCACGGGTCCCAATAACATCGAGTGTGGCAAGAGCGTTTGGGATTTATTTAGACTTCCAATCGATGAGATTAAATGTATCGAATTCCATAAATCTGAATATGGTGCCTGTGAAACTTGTGAATTATATTTTTTGTTCGCGTATTGTCTTACAACATAATGTATGTTTGGTTTGAGAGACTATTTCTAAGAGTTTTTGAAAAACAAAGTACTTACTAAATATAAAGTTTTCGTAATAGCATGAAGATCAAAATGTAGTCATTAATCGTCATCCATTTGACCGGATATGAATAAGTTCAAATCGCGAACAGCAAATCGTGTATTGTGTGTTTTATATTATCCTTGTTTGATGAACGAGCGCAACATCGTTTACGTGTGTCACGATGATGAAATGAGATGATGAAATGTTAGTTTTTGCCTCATTATCTCTTAACTGAAGAAAATGGACGATAATTATAGTAAAGGTGTTCTTAATACTGCTCTACCCGTTCTAATAATAATAAATAAATAATACAGTAAAGCTGTTCGCTCAAGGTATTTCGTTTCCTTTTTCGTAGTGATAAACACAAACAAATTTGGAAGTCCATTTTATGTGTCGAAACAATGATCACATGTTCAAAACTGGCGATTTTAAATTATAGATTTCACTTTCGGTGGGATTATTGTAATCTGACCGATCAAACAATTGCTGTTAATGTGCACTACCATTTTAACATACTATCTATTTTTGTTATGTTTTTTATTGGTTTTCGTGGACAGTAGATTGCAACGTCCTTATAATAAGTTCGTATGAAGGTGATCGCCAACCATTGCTCATTGTACATAATGCTCAATTATTTATTATATGCTGCCTATCAAACATATGATGTTGTTATTTGAAATCCATAAAAACTAATGTGTTCGTATGGAATGCATTGGCTCGTCACATAACTTCGATTGCACCTCGTATGCTTGCACTTGATTATGGTTCATCAAAACCGGCCAGTAACAGTTTATTATCGCCATTCTCGCCAGCACTTCCCAGTTTGCAATCATTCCATCGATCTTAGTGACACCGGTTTCTTTGGCGAATAAGGCGATCGCTTCGATCTGTGCATGAGGGATCTCTTTCGATCTCTCTTTATGCATGCTTTGCAGAATCAATATTGCGAATCTGTTGCCAAGGCCGAATGTTGTGAAGACACCGAACAATCAACAGATATTATGTAACGGGCTTACTTCAACAATCTATCACATGCCTTATTGATTTCAATTTAAATCAAATGTCCGCAAAGGTGTGCTGTTAATAAAAATAAACGACGTTATCTTCGCCTTGAAGAAAACACCATTGTTGATCTTCGTTTACCTCATAGGTCTTGATTTTGCATCTTACGATTGCATTTGCGATAATGAGAAACGGTGAAATAACACAAAACACGGACAATGATCAAGAAAAATTATCGTCGCCGGAAGAGTTGGTGCGGTCGACGGTACCATCTGATCAGCACCACGTGCAACAACCTACCCTGCCGTTAATCAGCGAAAAGCAATGCAATTTAGTGAAGTCCAAATCGACAAACGAGGAGTACGAGAGGAGAGGAGAGGAGCTTGTAGCACCGAACGCTCACGCAAAAGGCATTCGAATGCAAACGGTTATGAGCATTTTGGCCAACTTAACCGTACTCTCGTCCGGAATGGGTCTCGGTTATTCCGGAATCACGCTACACACTCTCACTGCTGAGGAAAATCCAATGAGAATGAACCCTAGTCAAGCTTCCTGGTTCGGTAAGTGGGACACTACACTGTGAACCATTGTTTCGTGCCCGTTAACAAGAAATGAAGAACCAATCAATCTTTTTCTAATTTTCGTACACCAGCCTCCATCAGCTCCATTGCGTGCCCCCTTGGTGGAATCGTTTCGGGGTATCTGTTGGATCGAATCGGAAGGAAGAAAACCTTGATGCTCATCAATGTGATCTCCATCGTGTCGTGGACAATGATAGCCGTTTGCAGCAGGACCAATTTCGACCTGATGTACACACAAATCCTAATTGCACGTGTACTTATCGGTAAGCTACCATGATGGGCCCTATCCTTTCGAATTAATTTTCACTATTACTTCGTGTTCCTGCAGGAGTTGTGATCGGTTTAGTCAGCGCACCGGCTGCTATCTATTCGGCGGAAATTGCTACATCTAAACTACGCGGCCGACTTACCGTCCTTACCTCGCTGATGATTGCCGTAGGCATTTTGGTTATCTACTCGTTATCATACGTTATACCGCATGATTTCCGACTAGTTGCTGCTTTGGCTGCATTCATCTGCGTAATCTCGCTATTGCTACTGTTTGCTATGCCAGAGTCCCCGGCGTGGCTTATATCGAAAGATCGGAACGAGGAAGCCGAAAGATCGCTGAAGACAATCCGTGGCTACGGAGGGCATCGACAGCATGTGGCGGAGATCGATCAGGAGATCGAGCGTATGCGGGAAACCGTTTCGGCTCAGCGCAGGGCTGGAAAGGAAAGCTTTCTACAGCTATTAAGGCAACCCCAGGTGTACAAGCCTCTGGGTATAATAATCGGATTTTTTGGGTTTCAACAATTTTCCGGAATCTTTGTAATCATTGTCTATGCAGCTAATGTTTCAACCGAGGCCAGCGTTACGATAGATCCTTTCTTGTGTACCGTACTGATCGGTATTACGCGCGTTGTTGCCACACTACTAGTGGCGTATATTCTCGACACTCTCGGTCGTAAACCACCATCAATTTTCTCGGGCGTCGGCATGCTAGTTTGCATGTTTGGATTGGCTGGATGCGTCAATTTCTCCCTTACCGATGGCTTGAAATGGATACCAAACGTGTTGATACTTACGTATATTTTCACCAGTACGCTAGGTTTTCTGACGATGCCATTCTCAATGCTAGCCGAGTTGTTTCCTCAGACCGTACGAGGTCCAGCATCCGGGGTAACGGTATTTTTTACCTATCTGATGTCCTTCGTCACGATCAAGCTTTACCCGTGGATGGTAGAGGTGATGGGAAGCGTCAACGTGTTTATATTTTACGGAGTAGTCTCATTACTTGGTGTGATTTACGTTCACTATGTCGTACCTGAAACCAAAGGCAAGTCTTTGCAGGAGATCGAGGATTACTTTCAGGGACAGTCCCATAGTTCATCACATCTTAAATCTTCACAGAGCGAAGAAGAGGAGCTTAGCTGTCTTTCGTCTGTTAAGGCTTAAGCATAGAAGCATCGCAATGGCATTATATTCACCACTGACACAAACTGACACAAGCATAGGTCAATTGACGCCAATCTTTTGCGGGAATTCAAATAACTGCGCTGAGCAGAAGTTTGACAATCTTTTTTCCAGGCGCCATATAAAAGCGAGCATAACTGAAAGCCGCTGATTAACTTTAATTGAAACGCGTGGCTTGTTGTATGGAATTGCTCCACTTTACGCTAAAGCGGTTTGTATGCTGGGAACCACTAGAACCGTTTCAGTTGCCATTTTCATCAATATTAATTAAGTCAACTCTGTGATCTGCGGCGGTTCTCTGATCCGTAAGGGAACATATCTCACGCTATGAATAGTTTAGTAATATTAGAATTTTTCATCGGTGTGCCATATTCGCAAAGTATGAGCAATACTGTAGCGCAGAATACATTACGAAGCCTCAAAGGTCTGATAAAATTATGGTACAAGAAAAGTTAAGCTGAAGATAGAAATAAACACGTCTGTGGCAAATATAATAAAAGTTGATGGCACACAAACGTATCAAACAATGTTCACCAATCAGTACTTTTTTTTTTTAGATAATTGTGTTTGTTTTAGATTGTGGTAATTATGCAAATAGCGTTCACAAGGAGCTAATTATCGTGGTATAATTCATGCAATTATCGCGATAATGGATCAGGTGAGGTGGACCCTGCATAGATATGATACCGCCTTTTAATACAACTTGTACTCAACTGTGCCTATCCGCTTTTATTAAACGAGAGACATAACAAGGTACCGGTAATCGGCAGTTAATCAATTTAAAGTGCAATGATGGATGTTTAACGTGCATAGAAAAGTGCCGTTCTGTTTGAACTCGGGTGTTTTAGCAAGGCCAAGTTCAAGGCCAGAGCAAACGGGACACATGCTACACGAACCAATTATTCTGAACTTCGGTATAGTATGGCACGTGTGCGCACTATCTAGTTCACAGCTTCCTGAAGCATATCAACCCAGCTCGGGAGTTCTACTAACACCACCACCACCGAACAGCGACGGGGCCGTACAGACGGGACTGACGATTGACGAGACAACGGTCTGATAATGGTCTATGAACTCACTAACGGTGAAAAGAAAAAAAATAACGTGGTCATAACGTCATAGTAGCAGACGGGCATGACGAATCCGTAACGTAACCACTGAACAGACACTGGCCGCTACTAACACACGCGAGCGCTCGCTTCGGGCGCAAGCAGCACCTCTGCGTATTTAGTCTACCAGGATGATAGCCGCAGACCTTAGTATTCGCGAAACGCTAGCAGCAAGCGCTGCGCAGGACACCCATTTTCGTAAGTTTTTGCCCTGAATTTCGAATGTAAGAATCCACGCAACCGGCGCTGCGTGGTGTACTTGCGTACTTAGTGCCTGCGCTGCCTGCTTGTGGAATCAGTGCCGGGTTATCGTGCACGTTTGATGAGGCGAACAGGGGTTTTGTGTGTACTTGCGGAAAATGCTATGCAACGAAATATACTATTGTCGTTTTGACCATCTAGTTATTAATAGAAGTTCGTATCACTGTGTCACAGAAGGTTGTATATCGTCGGTCAAGGCAAACGTTTTTTTTTATAAATAAGCAATGTGACAACTCGGACGTCGTTTTCGGCTTTCAAAGAAGTGAAGTTGGTGTGTTTGACATTGAAAGTAAAACAGCAAACGGCTTAAGTGTGAAATCGTATCATAAATCACATCCAATCATTAATGATAATGATCATTATTGATCTTTGTTGTATATTTGATATTTTCATAGATAGATCTGCAAAATTGGTGAAAGATTCAACACTATTATGCAAAATAAAAAACAAGGAAAAACGTACAGCTCCCGCTTATCGTAGCTTTGGAATTATTTCAAATGTGACGTACTGATCATACAAAATTCAGTGCGTCAGTAACGTTCTACATTCTGGACGAAGAATCATTATCAAGCTTTTCTAATCATCACAACGTAATGCACAGTATGACGTCTGTTCTCGGAGATTAACTCTCAGATTGGTGTCAATTTTTGCCACACCGTGGACTTTGTGGGCGCAGGTCACTGATGATGGACTGGAGTACGATCTTGTGCGGTGTTCAAGAAACCATATGATTTTTTTAATATTTGATATGCTTCAACGATCCATTAATTGCTGCAATGGCTTTAGTGCTGTGATTAGCTTTATTGGAATGGCCTCGCTTGTGGACTCTGTTCCGGTTAACCACCCAGGAAACCAGCCTTACGCCTGGTAAGGTCATCAACATAGACATTCTTGTCTAACTAAAGTTTGAAGTTGCAAGGAGCGGTAATAATGTGTTCGCTTCGGTTCGAGCCTGATGGTCACCGAAACGATCAATCAGGACAAAAACAATGCGATAGTAACAACAACAATGTACCTCAATAATCGATTAATGCTTTTGAACCATCCTCTATTAAGCAGTGAAGGTTCATAGTCTTTGTTTTCATCTTTAAAAAGCGTCCACGAATTTTAGGTAACAATATTTCGCCTTAGTTTTCGACTCAATCTTTCATACTTTTTCACTTTGATTTTGTGCGAAAACCAAACTCTTTTCCAAGCTCGCCTGTGTTCTTCGTTAACCGTTAATGCAAAAAGAACGATTGATACATTTCGAAATCCGTTACGTATTCAGCTACAGCCCGATTGCTCTGCTATGAATGGTTGAATATAGCCCAATTCGGTGCGTTTCTGCTTTATTCTTGATTTGCGTCGCTGTTCCTTCGCGCCTTTCCGTAGCCCCAAACTTCGAATGAAGCTCACAAAGAGGGAAAGGTACGACCGTACAACCACAACAAAACATCGGCATCGATAAACATTTATGCTTCCATGTGTAAAACTGCGCGTAGCGGCCAATTTCTGTAGTAGTGACGGTCAACCACTTTCCAACCATTTCACGCCTTCCATCTCTCAGTGAATTCGGACAGCTGATCATGGCAGACGTGTGCCAAATCACTTCATCGTGTCATTACTCCCGGTGTTATGGGTAAAATATCTAAACATTTGAGAAACGTGACGAGACACTTTAGCACTGTCTGCAAAAATAGAGACACCTTTTCGCTGCAAAGCCGTTCAGAACAGAAGCAACCTGCGTTAGAATTCTCACCAGGGCTAATGCTTGAGATTGTTTGAAGGACAACATTGTGGTTAGGAGGTAAGTTTGGGTTCGAGCGCGTTCGGCTGGACACCACCGAGGGTTGAACTCTGCAGTCTTTCCCGATTGCCTGCCCACAAAAAACCTTGACGAACGTTCGCGCGGGTCATTCGTTTCTGCCACTGTGCCATATAGCGAAAATAACAACATGATGCGCGATACACAGCCGCAGCATACCGGTTCGAACTGGACTGGACCATGTGCTAAAGACGGACATCGCCCGGAGCTCAACGGCTATCGCGAATAATGTGTAGTAAAGCAACTTGTAGTATAAAATCGCGTGCGAAGCTCTGACGCCAACACTAACATGAATTGAAATAGTTACTGAACGAATCAATGTGTTAAAACTAAGGTTCTATAGAAAGCTTATGATAAAATGTGAAGATTAGTTTTAGTTTTATGAAAATATAATAAAGATGTAGTAACGCGGCTAACTGCAAACCTGATTTGGAGAACAGTCTGCTCACATACGTGGAAATGATTTATTTTATTTATATTTTTTTTGTATTTCGCCTCACCCAAGCCCAAGATGAGCGGAAAGCATCCTTCGGAGATGGAAGCCGCATTGACGGAGAAATCCCCTTCGAAAAGTCCCAACACCACAGTGCTGACAGAACTAACGCGTCACGCTGCTATGAAGCAGATTGTAATGGCCGTGGTGGCCAACATAACCATAATTTCATCAGGGATGGGCATTGGATTCCCCTCCATTGCTATGATTGAGCTGACCAACTCTACGTCGTCGGTTGTGCTCTCAGAATCGAATGCCACTTGGTTTGGTAAGCTAGCGGCGACGAAAAGCTATGTCGAAGGCGCGCGTTCAACTAATACGCAATTATTGCAGCATCCATCACATCAATCATGTGTCCGTTCGGGGGTCTTCTTTCCGGCTATCTGCTGGACAAGGTTGGTCGTAAGAAAACGTTGTACTTTATCAACAGCATATCGATCGTGTCGTGGGCCATTATGTCATTTGCCAGCCGAACGGACAGCACTGCCCTGTTTATCCAGCTTATCGTGGCCCGTATTATTATAGGTACTTGTTTTGCGCTGAAAAAAGTACCTCGAACCCTGTAAGCCAAATTTACGATAATACGTTTTTTGTTCTCTCGTCTTACGCGATAGGTATCGCGATAGGCTTATCTAGCACTCCTGCCTCGGTGTACGCCGCGGAGGTAGCACATCCCAACCTGCGAGGTCGCTTGACACTTCTAACTGCTTTCTGTACCGCAATCGGAATGCTTAGTATCTATACGCTCGGCTACTTGTTCAAGGTACCCGAAAAGCTTATCGACGAACTGTTGAAGATCGAACTGTTGACATGGTTTACTTTTCTCTGTTGAACTGCTTACAGAGCGACTGGCGATTCGTGTGCGCTATATGTGGTATCTTCACGGTCGTTTCACTACTTACCGTTCTGCCCCTGCCTGAATCACCGAGTTGGTTGGTGAGCAAAAAGCGGATGATCAAAGCAGAGCGGTGCCTGAAAGTAGTGCGTGCCATCAAGGAGGATAACCATCCGGAGATTCGTGCAGAGCTGGATGCACTCGAAGACAACATTGCGCGCTTCCGGTCATCGCAAACTAAAAAGTCGAAGATAGATCAGTTGAAGAAGCCAGAAGTTTACAAACCGCTCGCCATCATGTGCACGTTCTTCTTCTTCCAACAATTCACCGGTATCTTCGTTATCATTGTTTACGCTGCTAGCTTTTCCATCGAGGCGGGTGTGGCCATCGACCCCTTCCTGAGCGCCGTATTCGTTGGTTTGACCCGCGTCGTTACCACCGTACTGATGTCTTTCATATCAGATAAGTTTGGACGACGGCCGCCAGCACTGTTTTCGGGCTTCGGAATGGCATGCTGCATGTTCGGCTTGGCGCTGTGTGCCATATACCCCGTAAAGGGTACAACACTCGGTTGGGTTCCGACCGTTCTGTTGGTAGCATTTATTTTCACTGCCACCCTAGGCTTCCTGACATTGCCATTTTCAATGAACGCCGAAGTTTATCCCACTAAAATCCGCGGTTTTGCGTCGGGTCTGACGATCTTCTTTGGCTACACTATGTCGTTTATCATTATCAAAGTGTATCCTTCGTTGGTTGAAACGATAGGCAATGCGAACGTGTTCATCATGTTCGGCTGTCTTTCGGTGCTCGGCATTGCGTTCGTTTACTTTTTCTTGCCGGAAACGAAAGGGCGCACCCTTGAAGAGATCGAAAACCGCTTCCGCGGCACGGGGGTTCCTGGCAAGGAGGTTGAAATGACAACGATTCTGAAGCCAACTAAAATGCAAAATGTATCGGGGTAGCCACTTGTAAACCGATACCAGCGACCAAAACTTACGCGAACGAACAACTCATTCAGACGAAGAACTGTGATAAGGCGCCTGTACATTATTGATAATATGCGATGTGTTTCGTTATTGTGGAATAAAATGATGATCTGAAATCGTGTTGCTGATCTTATTTATTCCTTTGTCTTGAACGATTATCTCCAAATGTCGCGAAGATTACGGGTTTACGAAAAGTATGATGGGAAAGCTAATCTCGAGAACTCATCGCATTCGATAATTTATACTTGTTTTGTTACTTTTATCGCTCCGTTCAAACGGTATAGCCTCAAGCATTATCGATCGTTCCGATATCGCACTGTTGCAATAAATTTCTCCCTATCAAGCGACAAAAAAATTAGATTCCTGCTTCGAACATCTTGAAACATAAGTCCGTTCTGTCCTACTTCAACTTTACGAATAGATTTAGGAAGATAATTGAATTATGTACTAAAAGGCTCAATTCAAATGTGATGATCCACAAAACTCAACTTAGTCAAAACTTGTCATCGTTCATTTATTTCTCCTCACACCATTCGTTTTCCTTGCGCACTTGCTCTTCCTCTACGGGATTAAAGTCATTCTTAATATTGAACGTTTTGCGGATTTCGTCCGGTGTTTTGCCTTTAATCATGTTCGCTACGGTTTTGCAGGTTACGTCAAGCAACCCCTTAATATCGAGATAGTTTGCCGCCAGAATGAGCTCGAACAGCGTGCCTTGATCGACTTTCAGGAAGTCGGCGTCCCACGAGCTAATGTCGTCCGTTCGCTTTTCCTTGCTGTCATCGTCCTCCACGGGCATCGGATCATCCTTGTGGTAGGTTGCCCATTGCAGTACCTTCCGCAAGATAGCAGAATTCACGTTCGGTAGTGGCACAGCTTCATCATCACCCTCGTCCATACCGAGATCCTCCAGCATTGTTTTAATGGTTCCGGAACATTTTGCAATCTGTACATCGGTTTCAAAGATTTCTCCGTCCGACGACTGTAGCTTAATTGAAGGCATTCTCTGTTTGTATTTGTCAATGTGTGCGTGAATGGCCAGGTAGCACTCTAAAAATACGCGAAATGGCGAAAAACTAGGAAGCGAACAATGATTGTTGCAATTAGTTTTAGGATGTTTTTCAATGTTTTATATTAACTGGAACAGTAACTTCGCACTATCCAACGTTAAATATGTCTTGAAACCTTATAAAGCCGCACTCCAATTTTTGTCTAGCCGGAAGAACCAACACAAAGAGACACCAAGTGCAAACTGTAATTTTTTCCCGATCGCTCGATTCAGAATGACAGTAGGCAGGGTTGTTTTCTACACTATTTTGTCTTACACTGACAGTATAACAGATTTGGCTCTGTAATTTGGTGCTTGTTAAATTATTTTACTTCCGGAATTTAAATTTTCATAGATTTGCCTCACATCTCATGCAAGAAATCCAAATATGATTAACCTAATTAATATTTTTTTTTAAATCAATGCAGCATTCATTTCGTCGTAAAGGTCGATGCCGTTTTTCTCTTAGCCCGACCTGAACATCTTTTTGCAGCAAATATGTATATGTTAGTACAAGTTTCTCATTTGGTTAATTAGTTCAGGAATGCAGTTTTGTGAATAGCAGATGAATGAAACTTACCTCTATATTAAAAGTCTATATAACCACAACAAAAAATAAAAATGAAAAGAAATTGTCTTTGCAATGTACCCTTTTTCACTGATATTGCATGAAGTTTATTTCTGTTTGTGTTTTATTTTGAATGTAAAACCAACTAACGGATCCGTTGAATTGAAGGCGGCGGAAGATAAGCAGTGCAAGAGCTGGCCGAAATGGGGATGAAATGGGGAGATCAAGGAGTGCAAAATGTAGCTCTTCTCTCAAGTCCCTACCTAGCGCCTCCCCGTGGCCTGACTCGGAAATGCTCCGTCCAGAGGTGAGGCACCAGGTAGAGTGCGGCTCAAAACAGTGTCTGTCTGGCATCCAGCGGCTGATTCTAGAAATGCTCTTCCTCCGGAGCTACACCTAAGACGGCAGCCCCGTCACGAAGGATAGGCGCCTTGAGCTAATAACTCACTGCTTGCCGAAAACATCATTATTACGGAAACCGCAAAAGAATGATTTTAAACGGATTTACTGGCAACGACCTTAAGCATGAAACAAGAATTGGCACAAGAATTGGATCATGGAATGTTTTGATCCTTTGGCAGGAGGGTGGGCTAGAGGAACTAGCCATGGAGGCCATGCTCATGAGGCTCGAGATCCTAGGACTGAACGAAATCCGTAGGCGCGACTTTGGAGAAGAGAAGTCAGACAGTACGAAACCTAACCGTAATCCAAAGCTACGCGCCTACCAACACTGCTGGTGCACAGGAGAAGGAGAATTACTATAGCCAGCTAAATGCCGTCGAGGATAAGGTTCCGAAGGGTGATATCAAGATACTGATGGGCGACTTCAACGCGAAGGTGGGCTCCGAAAACATAGGCTCATGGGACGCCATGGCCTGGACGCAGAAATGAGCCATAACGGAGAGCTGTTCGCAGAATTTTGTGGTAACAACGACCTGGTCATTGGGAGTTCGCTTTTCGTATTCCGCCTTCGTGTGGCGAAGTTCAGCTTCGTTTGTTTGCTATTTTTATCGTTGTTTTGTTACTTTTATCACTTTATTCAAACGGTAGCTTTAAGCGTTGTCGATCGTTCCGATATCGCACTGTTGCAAGAAATTTCTCCCTATCAAACGGTCAAAAAATTAGATTCCTGCTCCGAACATCTTGAAACATAAGTCCGTTCTGTCCTAGTTCTACTTTACGAATAGTTTAAGAAGAAGATAATTAGATCAATTAGTTGTTGTGTGATTAATGGTGTGAAATTCAAGGGCATCTTTTTCCTTCTTGATTGTAACTTCCAATAAGGATCGATTTTTAAGAAAACAATAGAGTGTATAACGATTATCTTGCCAGTACAACACGACAGGTCAAGATCCTTTCTTATTTCGGAAAAAAGGAGATGAAACGAGTTTGCAGGCTCCTACTGCTTCCTCTATAGTGCAAGAAAATTATGTATTAAAAAGCAAAATTCAAATGGGATGATCCACAAAACTCAACTTAGTCAAAACTTGTCATCGCTCCTTTATTTCTCCTCGCACCATTCATTTTCCTTACGCAGCTGTTCTTCCTCTGCGGAAGTCAAGTCATTCTCAATGTTGAATATTTTACGCGTTTCGTCCGGTGTTTTGCCTCTGAACATGTTCGCGACGGTTTTTGTGGTTACATAAAGCAACCCTTTAATATCGAGATAATTTGCCGCCTGAATGAGTTCGACCAGCGTGCTTTGATCGATTTTAAGGAAGTCGGCGTCCCACGAGCTAATGTCGTCCATTCGCTTTTCCTTGCTGTCATCGTCCTCCACCGGCATCGGATCATCCTTGTGGTAGGTTGCCCATTTCAATACCTTTTCCAAGATAGCGGAATGCACGTTCGGTAGTGGCACAGCTTCATCGCCACCCTCGTCCATACCGAGATCCTCCAGCATTGTTTTAATGGTTCCGGAACATTTTGCAATCTTTACATCGGTTTCAATGATTTCCCCGTCCGACGACTGTAGCTTAATTGAAGGCATCTTTTGTTTGTATTTGTGAATGTGTGTGTGAATGGCCAGGTAGCACTCTAAACAGGTAGCAAGCGAACAATGATTGTTGTAATTAGTTTTAGGTTGTTTTTCAATGTCGGTTAAGGTTAAGGTTAGGTTAAGCCCAGTCCACACGCTCCGATTGACTCATACTTTAGTCTGTGCAATCGCATTGCACCGACAAATCGCAACGTGTGGACAGCGAAATTTCACCGACTTTTGTCGTTGTTGGCCATCTCCGCAGTTTTAGAAAATTAAAGTAGGCGAGCATTAATATCGGTGCTACTTCCATACATGTGTGCGTCTGCTGATGTTTCCTAGACCACTGTGACCGATAAGTGAGCAAAACGTATCGGGTTTGCGACGCAAATTGGAATGAAATCGCAGCGTATGGACACTCCACAGTTTGCTACGATCCGATGACGTCTTTAATCTGCGCAGACTAAAGTAGGAGTCAAATCGGAGCTTGTGGACCGGGCTTTACATTAATTGGAACAGTAAAGTCCGGTCCACTGATACTTTGGTCTGCGCAGCCTAAAGTTGTTTTCGTATCGTAGTAATCCGTGGAGCGTCCACACGCTACGACTTCATAACGACTTGCGTCGCAAAACCCGATACATTGTGCTCACTTATCGGTCACAGTGGTCGAGGACATGGCTTTTAAAGCGAAGCAATGATTAAATTTCGATAAATTCCGTACAAAATCGCGCATCAACATGTCAACACATGTTGAAACACGCACACATGTATGGAAGTCGTACGACTTTAATGCTCGCCGGCTTTAATTTTCTAGGTTGCCGGCGACTGCCAACAGCGACTAAAGTCGTTAGAATTTGCCCGTCCACACGTTACGATTGGTCGCCGGCGATGCGTTTGCAGCAAATAAAGTATCAGTGAAGTCGTAACGTGTGGACCGGGTTTAACGGCGCAATATCCAACGTTAAATATTTCTTGAAATACTAACCTTTTGAAGCCGCACGCCGATTTTTGTCTAATCGAAAGAACAGTCACAAAGGAACGCCGAACGCGGTCTGATATTTCTTCACAACTGAGCGATCAGAATGACAGTAGGCAGGGTTGTTTTCTACACTATTTTGTCTTATACTGACAGTATGACAGGTTTGGCTCAATTAATTGGCTCAAATTAATATTTTTGTTTTTGAAAATCAATGCGGCATTCGTTTCGTCGTAAAGGCCGATGCCGTTTTTCTCTTAGCTCGACCTGAACATCTTTTTGCAGCAAATATGTATGTACTAGGGTGATCATTAAGTTTTGACGTTCGATACTAGAGGGTGCTGCTACGAGTCTAATTTTTTTTTGTCATATTGCTACACTCTTCAGATGAACGTATGTGAAGTTTCATTTCAATCGGACACTTAGTTTTTTTTTTACAAGCCATTTAGTATCGACATGTCACATTACTGTTTTTCAGCTATTATGACGTCATCATTTGATAAAAAACGTTTTCCGGGCACGATTTTTTTTTTGTTTGAAAACAGGTGGATGTTGCTGAGGGCCAAATCTGGTGAATTGGGTGGATACTCCAACAATTCGAACTTAAATTCATGGATTTTTGCCGTTTTCGAAATGCTCTTCTGACAGGGTGCGTTGCCCTGATGAAAGACGATGTTTTTCTTCTGCAAACTGAGTCTTTTTTCACGAATTTTCGCTTTCAGTTGCTCTAAAATGTTACAAAAATAATCAAAATTTATTGGTTCACCAGTCTGCAAGCAATCTGGTAGCAAAATTCCATTCGCATCCTGAAAATCTGATGCGAACACCTTTTTGGGCGATTTCTGGACACGAACTCGTTTCGAAGCTGAAGAACCTGGTTCACACCACTCTTTAGCCACTTGTTTTGATTCAGGATCATAGTGAGAGACCTAAGTCTCATCCATAGTGATGATTCAATGCACAAAATCAACTTTATCCTATCGAAAACGCTTTAAATGTTGTCAACAAAGATGCATTCGAATGCGTTTGTAGCAAATGCGGCACCCATGTTGCAAACAGCTTTCAGAAACCCAAAACTTCAGTCAAAATATTGGTTATACTGCTCAATAAGTTGGCTAGGTCTTGTACTTAATTTCTATCAGTGATTGGACGGTTTTGGAAATCGATATCCTGTATTGTTTTACGATTTCCGATGTTGTGTCTGTTTTTTGACGTTTTTGACATGGATCGTCTTAAAGGCTACTACGACCGCATTTAAACTCAGAAACCCCTCTTTTAACCACCTAATTAAAGGTAAAGAGTCCTTATACACTTTCAGTATTGGTTCATTATGTTCCTTTGCTTTTAAACCTTCTAAAAATAAAAATGAAATCACTGCACGATACTGGATTTTTTCCATTGAAAAAAAAACTGTGACATGTCGATACTAAATGGCTTGTAAAAAAAAAACTAAGTGTCCGATTGAAATGAAACTTCACATACGTTCATCTGAAGAATGTACCAGTATGACAAAAAAAAAATTAGACTCGTAGCAGCGCCCTCTGGTATCGAACGTCAAAACTTAATGATCACCCTAGTATGTAATACACGTTTCTCATTTGGTTAATTAGTTCAGGAATGCAATTTGGGGAATAGCAGATGAATGAAACTTACCTCTATATTAAAAGTCTATATAATCACAACAAAAAATAAAAATGAAAAGAAATTTTCTTTGTAATGTACCCTTTTTCACTGATATTGCATGGAGGTTATTTCTGTTTGTGTTTTATTTTGAATGTAAAACCAATTAACGGATCCGGTGAGTTGAAGGCGGCGGAAGATAAGCAGTGCAACAGCTGGCCGAAGCAACTTGGTGCTGCGAAGGGGTAACCAAACATCGGGTAGCTGAAGCCCAAAGCGAAAAATAAATAATAGGAAAAAAAACTATTCTACGGAGAGCGGTGTGTTCGAACTTGTACCCATTATTGGGGTTCCAGCAAGAATAATTTCTTCCCAATTTTAATTTTAACAAAGAACACTGATTGCAGATAACCGAATAAATAAAATATGAAATGCCGTCTATTGCGCTGCGGGCTGCAGTTTTCCCAGCGAGATGTAGATGCGCGTGGATAGCGCATGGCGTTTTTGCTCCTTGGAAGGTGCGGTTACATTCTTATCGACTACCGTACTAACGTAGGTATAGTGCAGAGTGAAACCTACGACCATCTCATCTCCGACCTGCGCATCCGGGTTTGGTTGCACTCCGAGTCGTACACCAACGTGGTTCGCTTTTCGCCAAACAATGAATCTGTAGAAAGGGAAAACTTTGTTGGTATGCGAACACTACTTTCTCCCGATTAACAGGCTACCGGTACCTTGGTTCATGTTCATTGGTGTGCAATTGGATGACTTCGTCGAATTCGGCTGAATCATCCCGCTGACTGATCTTGAAGCTGCTATCGGGAAGCTTCAGTGTACCGTTGGTAGTACGATCCACCATCCTTGGCTTCTCGAGCAGTGTCGCCTGCTTGGCAAATGTTGGACTTATGCTGGAAAGGGTAGCAGGACCGCTAGTGCTGGTGGCGCTGGTGCTACCAGACGTAGTCACTGCGGCAGTTGCTCGTAGCTGTTGCTCTTCGATCATTTGTCGTTCTTCTTCTGGTGTCAGAAGCTCCAGCAGTGACATTGTCATCTCATTTAGGGTAGGGTTCGTGATGCGTATCACCAATGCGGCTTCTTCCTGCCCCACACACAGCGTCTCACATTGCACGAACCGCACATCGGGCACATGGTACGCCGCGAAGAGGGCAATCCGATACTTGATCGACGAAGGGTTATATTCCGATTTGATTACATTGTGATCGCACTGCCGACACCGTAGCGACCGCTTGATCGAGAGCACCTTATGTTGCGGATACAACTGTGCTACCGTGTGCGGTTGCTTGGATGGCTGGGCCAAGCGTTGCTGGAGCGTTGCAATCGTTTTAAGATTAATCTCAGCGGTCAACAAGTAATCGGGAAGTTCGTCTGGTTCATCCCTTGCAACCGACTCCTTGATCGGCGTGATCGTCGCCTTGATGGATGCCTTTCCATCCGGTAATCCCATTTGGCGACGGAACATCGAAACAGTCAGCCCCGTACGATCGGTCAAACTAGGAAATTTGGTCTGCTTCGGTGTCTTGCGACGCCACAACTCCTGCCGCTCTTGTTTCTCGTGCAGCACGACCGACTGGTAATGCTCGAGCAGCAGCGCAAATCGTGTGGCGTTTGGGTATTCCGGTTCCGGCCACTGCCCGGTGGCGACACTTTGATCCGGTATGCCAACGTCACGCGAGTTCCAACGGCATGTGAGGCACGCGAGATAGTACATTTTCTTTGAAGCCTGTTTACCGGTGGACACAGCAGTGCTAGCAGCTGCGGCACTCGCTTCTGATGGTGCTCCATCCTTCGTAGCTTCTACCGAAGGGGACATTTCCTTGCCAATCGGCACCGTCGACGTCGACGAGCGCACCGAAAGAGTGTGCTGACAACTCGGACATGTGTTGCATGTGTTGCAGCGATTTTTGCGAATCTTTGCCTCTGCCGAAGGAATATTCTCCAGGCAATTGGAGCAAAAATGCGAATCAACCTAAAAACAATCGCGTGAATATGACATCACCATCCGGAGCAGTAAGTTTGCCAGTATGGCTAGTATGGCTAGACTTGCCTCGTGGCATACACAAAAACCGCAGCGAAGTTTCAGGCAATGCCGACAGAAGTATAATTTCGTCAAAGGATTCAGCAGTCCACAAACGCAACCATATTCTACTTTATTAAGCAAATTGAAAAACGCCATCGCTAGGAGCACAGAACACCGTCGATTAGATGCTTTTTTTGTTTGCTAGGTAGCCCAGAATTCATGAAAATGCAGTTTGACAGATCTCGATAGCTTTCTCTTTCTCTCGTGCTCTCTCTCTGTCGTTCATTCGTGAAACGAAATTTAATTTCAAAAGACTTTTGATCTCAAAATTTGAAATTAAACACCTTTAAATGATGAAAGAATTAAATGTAATGACATATAATAAGATTTGAACTCAGTAGTGGTTGTGAGATATGATGCTTGAATCTGAATATCTTTAATCCAATTAACTGTACATATCAGACAAAGAAAGCGTTCATGAAAATCTGCCAGTAAATAATTTTGATAAGCCAATCGTACGTAAAATACAATACTAAAATATTAGAACAGCTTAGAAATGAAAACTCTGTTAAGATAACATGAATTTCTGCCTTTTCACTTTCAACGCCCTTCTTTATTAATTCGGTTCCAATATGCCTTTGGGCACCCCGGGTTGTACGGCCGTTTGTAAGAGTGCAGCACTAAGCATAATTTTCTTATGTTGCTCCCGATTTCCTGCGCGTCCTCCTCAGCACTGGTCTATGATTTTTATACCTTTATCAGAAATGATTGTGTCCCATCGCGCAAACAAGGTCCCTGATCACACTTCCATTTTTGAAGTGATAGCCCTCACCATTGCAGCGGAGAAGAACATTAGCGGATATCAGTGGAGGTACAGCAGCGCGTTGGCCGCCGGTTATTGTGGATTGCCTGTTGGCCGGTTATCGCGAATCAGAGGTCCCAAACAAATTCACCCCTCTCGCCGAGACGGCACACATATACACTTATATGGACACACACGGCTAACACAGAAAAACCTATCTGCAAAATAGACCAATCAATAACCCAAATGCGAAAACTTAAGAAATTGAACATCTTGCTTGATTAGCAAACAATTTATCATGACATTTATTTCATCCAGCGCCTTGTTTTTCACGCAATTGTCACGGCTCTAAGAAGCTGTTTCGAAACCAGCATCAAATAAGCGGACGATGAGGTCAATTGAGCGTGTCGGAAGCTTCGTTTGAATGTCCAACCGAAATCGTAGCTCATCCGCCAGCGGTGACCCGCCTGGAAATACGTTGGAGACGAAATTCCGAAGTAGATCATGAGGCAAATCATAGAGCACAATAAGACGTAATAAGGCGGCCAGTTCTGTTTCCCGGCGTTCGTTCGCGGCAATTAGATTTGAGGAGCATGATTCGCTGACGGGGACAAGCTCGCACAAATGTTCCGCTATCGTTTTCCACGTTTGCTGCCCAGAATGCCCGCCAAAGCCCAAGTAACGTTTCATTTGGTAAGCGTAACGTGGCAACTCACGCTCGCACTCCGCCCAGATGCGATTGATCAACGAACGCAGAATATCATCGTTTAGCAACCTATCAGCAATGGGATCCTGCAACGGTAGCTGATTGTGAATGATGGCCATGAACAGTCGCACTTGCCAGGCGTCTGCGGTATTTGCATTCCGCTTGAACTCGATCAAAATCTATAACACAAAAAAGGTTAACCAGCCAATTATTAAGACAAGAATTGCACAACGTTTATATGAACGAATGTTTACCTTGCTAAGATCCATAAATATCGACAGTGCGTGGATGCGATCATGCATAACACACTCGGACACTAATGGCACCAGGAGTTGCAGCGTGTTTCCATCAACAGTGGCCGCTGTTAGGCGGTCAGGTTCCAACTGTTCGTTCAGTGGCCCACTGCAGTGGCCCAGGAACAGTAGCTTGCGGACCAAACTGAGAACCATCGGTTGTGAATCAAACTCGAGCAGCTGCTGAGGATCGAACTTCCACGGTGTTCGGCGCCCGCTCGTGAGTGTTTGTAACCGAAGTGTCCTCTGGCGACTGGGATCTTCAATGCGCGATAGCCGGCCAACGCGCTGCTGTACCTCCACATAACCGCACGAGCGCAGTATTTTCCTGTGAGGTTGAGGTGACACGTTAGAGTAACGACGATCGAGAAACCGATTTGTCTGATCAGATTGTCTGACAGCGAATTACGGTTACGGCCGTTACCGTTACAATTACTTACTCCAATAGATGCCAATTGGGTTTGTGGAAACAGATGTGCCAATAGCTATCGTCGATGATGCACACCTTAACGAGGGTGGCAAGCTCTGGTAGCATACACGGTGCCATCACCCGAACACACGCATTAGGCCGATCACGAGTAACATACTCGATACGGCATAGACAGAGCCCTGCATCGCTGATGCTACGTGGCACTAGGAGGCGCGGCTCCAGCGCCAGCACGTAAAGGTGACGAAACGCTTGCAGATGGTAGCGGTTATCGTTGCTGTAGGTCGGAAACTTGGGAAAGAGGGCACACACTAAAGCGGCAATGGCCGCCGGGGATCGCGAGAGAGTGTACCGGCCGCCACCGAGGAAAAGAAACCCGAGTGCCATGTGAATCGCCATGAAGGAACCGTACGTGACGTAGCAACGCCCAACTCGCGCCCGCAGCATACGAATGACACGGAGGACACGCAAGTCCCCGGTACCGGCGAGCACGAGCGACAGCGAGAGGAGCACCATCATGGTACAGTTCTCGACCGCCTGGCTGCCGGCCAGTTTGCCAACCGGGGCCTGCTGGCGTACCGTTATGAAGTAGCTGAGGTAGTCGTAAAGCGTGTCGGTTGCCGTCGGATCGGCCGTTCCTGCGTACCGAAGTCCGATGGCTATCGCTCCGGAGCTGAGTATGTTGCAGTACGCTTGGCAATAGATTTCGCCTTCACTTTTCGACAGCGGCAAATTCAACCAGTCCGACGGCTGCCCAGTTGTACCGGGCCCCAGGTCGGGTGGTGCCCCACCACTGCCTTCCCCGGCTCGGTAGGCTTCGTGATAACGCTCCACGTTGGCAACGGTTTGGTCCAGAACCGGTGGGACATGCTGCTGGACCCAGGCGGCCGTTGGTTCGATGGCATCCCAGAGGATTAGGTGACGAGCGATGCCTCGCAGCAGCAGCAAATCCGGCCGTACGTAGCTTAGCTCGTAGTTCGTCGCAGGAGGCTGCAACCACCCAGCGATTGCTTCGTTGCCTGTTCGATGGTACATAAGGCCTAGGGCAAGCGTAGCGCCGGGGGCCGTTACGTCAATGTTTACCGTTCCACCTTCGCGTATCTGGAACGAGGGGAGCTTGTATTTTTCCTTCTGCGCACCTTCCACTTGTCTTCGGGCACCACCGTGCATGTAGTAGTGCAGCGTGTCGGGCAGCTCCAGGTCCCGCAACACCGTGGAACGATCACCTTCACCCAGCGTCACCAGTCCGAGTGCTAGGCCCGCGGTCAACGAGTACGATTCACGCTCCACACAGTTCTCCATCTCCGGGCCCGGTGGACGACCGATTTCCTGCAGCAACACCTCCGCTATGTGGCTCCGCGCAGAGCCCTGGTACAGCAGCCCGACGCCCATGAGTGTTGCAATCTGCAAGTTCTGCGAAATGTCCAGTTCGACGGCCGTCGGTGGAAGCAACGCTTCCATGTGCACCGACAACAGCTTGGTCGTGACGAGGTTCATCGTACCGCGGTGAGTCGCCGACAGGCCAAGCAGCAAACCCAACCGCACCATCTCGTCCCCGTTGACCATATAATCGAAGATGCTGTTCGGCGATAGGTGCCGCAGATGACCACTCAACCCGAGGGCTAGCAAAAACCCGCCGTGTTCAGTGACCGCCTCGGGATGGATAGCTGCGGCAGTTCCTGCCCCCGTCGACTTTCCCCCCGTTCCCCCCGGAGCGTTGTGCTTTATCCACGTGGATGTGAGGTTCGGTGCGCTGGGCGCGATACGTAGACCGGCGGCCACACCATTGTGGAAGGAGGGCCACAGGCCCATATTGGTCGGCACTTCGATCTGATGGATCTCAATGGTGGCCCCTCGCAGCGCTTCCTTCCCGGACAGACACAGCTTCGGTATGGGCATTGTTTGCGTTTCCTGTGGTCGGTAAGTGGCCAACGTAAACATGCCCCGGCCCACGGGAAGGGCCATTGTGCGCAAAGAAATGGCGTACAGACGTTTCTCTTGGTCCTCCAGGAAGTCATGATCGGAAACACTGGGAGCCTGTGGAATATCGATGAGGACGCGCTGCGAACTGTCGAGGAACGAGCGTACGTCTTCGATGCGCTTGTCGTCGGGGAAACGAAGTGCCAGTAACTGCCCGTCCAATCCATCCATCCCATCGTCCGGTTCTAGCTTAGAACCAGCACCACCGCTACAGCTACCGCCACCGCCACCATCATCCCTGCCGCTGGCCGAAGACGAGCTACCACCAGCGAGAACACCGATGCTGACACCGGTTCCTCCAGCGCCACCACCACCGTCCGGTTCGCTGGCATCCGTTAGCCATTGAATGAGCGCATCATCGATTGTCGCGGCCGTTTTCGATGATAAACAGTTTGCCGATTCCCGCACCGCATGGGCGTTCAGCTCTGGGCGCATCAACAGTTCGTAGACACTACCGGTCAGCCCGTGCTGCGGCTGACGGCGGTACGATTCGAGACACTGGAGCAACACGTACCGGATTGCGGGCGGAAGGTGATCGATACGATCGCGCGTATATCCCCGCTCGATCATAATACGCACAATCGTGAGACCGGCAAGCGATCCCGATCCCGCCGCAGAACTGTCATTCTCATTGGCGTCAGTGGCGGTGGTCCAATCGCCGATTGGAATAGCGAGCGATTCGAGCTGCTGTTTGATCCACGGCGTGAGACTGCGAACGCGATAGATCAGAGCCATCAGCAGCAGCATGTCCCGGCTAAGATCATTGATCCCCGGCAGACAGGGGAAGGCGTCGAGTTGTTCGTCTGGATTGATGCCACGATACACGAGATCCTCCGCATAGCGGAGCACGTGCGGAATCACCCTCGGGCCCTCGGGCTCACCGCGGGAACCAGCGGCCAGAAGACGAGCCAGAACCGTGGGATCCGTGATGCGGTATCCGTGACTATGCAGCTGGCAAACGGCCAGATTAGGAAAGTCGTTGATGTAGTGCTCCTGAAAGGCACTGATCTGAGCATCCGATGCCAAGCTGTACAGAAACTCGCCGAGTAGGGCCTGTTCGTCGCGGAATCCTTTATCGAGCCGAAAGTCTTCGTAAAGTAAGTGCAGCGCCTGCCATAGCTCCGCCAGGTGTGGATACAGGGGACGCTGGTCGTGCTGCTGATAAGCTCTCGGAGATGTTCCTTCGTAGGCTTTAGGCGTAGGCTTCGTAGCCCTTCGGTAAGTGGCGTGATGCAACAGAAACTCCCAATCACTGCCAGTGCCATGATGGCTTTCATCTTTACGGCGCTTCTTCGGTTCTTCGCCAGGCGAAGAGGGACACAGGGAACCCGGCGATGGTGGCCGGCCTAGCATTATGAAGAGTAAGCCCCGGAACTGCTCCCACTCCTGGTGTGTACTAAATTCCTGCGATCCAGGTGCGTTGCGTGCCCCGTACCAACGGATGAAAAACTCGAGAGCAATATTGTCGGGCAGTACATGCCGCAGAACGATGAGGGCGCGCCGTATGAGCTGCGACTCGGTAACCGGTGGTAATGTAACCCGATACAAACGCTCGTTATCAAACACCAGCGTAAACCGATCATCGATGGCATCGCGCAGCGTCGTGCAGTGCGGAAAGGTGGAACCAAATGAAGAAGCGACCGTCGAACTGGTTGTTGCACCAAGGGGCCGCACTGGAGACAGCAGGTGCAGCTCTTCCTCGAATTTGCTGTCCACGTGAGCGGTTGCATTCGGCAGTAAACTACTCCGACGGGGTAGCGCACCGAACGACGGTACTGTTGGCGGAGCACCCGGTGCTGGATGAGGTGGATGAAATAAGGGAGCGTTCGTTGCTGACGCCGTAGTGGTGGTGGCCGTTCCTGCTGTGGTCGTCGTAGAAGTGAGAAAACACCCAGTAAGTGGACCGGTCATGTGAAGCTTGCCAACACTGCTTGGCCCGCTGTACAGCATCAGCTTGCCAGATGGTGCGATCACGACGATCATGTTGAGTCGCTCAATGGCAACTGCCGCTCGGGCCGATATCTTGTGGCTCCGGGAGATCACGCTGGTGGCCGGCTCGTACTGGAGTAGCGTTAGGCACATTTTTTTAGGACGCAAGTAGCAAAGGTATCGATTATCAACCAGATCGGTGTGCAGAAAACCCAACGTCGCTGCCTCTGCGACACTAAAGTAATGAAGAAAACATTTAAATTACTAGCGTGTTCAATAAGTTTTGTGCCTCGATACCAGAGGGCGCTGCTACGAACCTGATTTTTTTTTGTGATATTGGTACACTCTTCAAATAAACGTATGTGAAGTTTCATTTCAATCGGTCACTTACTTTTTTTTTTACAACGTCATGACGTCATTATTTGATGAAAACCCCTTTCCGCGCACGATTTTTTTTTGGTTTGAAAACAGATGGAAGTCGTTAGGAGCCAAATCTAGTGAATACGGTGGATACTCCAACAATTCGGACTTTAATTCATGGATTTTTGCCATTTTCGAAATGCTCTTCTGACAGGGTGCATTGCCCTGATGAAAGAGGTTTTTTTTTCTTCTGCAGAGCGGGTCTTTTTTCACGAATTTTTGCTTTCAGTTGCTCTAAAATGTTACAAAAATAGTCAAAATTTATTTTTTTATCAATTTGCAAGTAATCCGCTAGCAAAATTCCATTCGCATCCCACAAAACTGATGCTAACATCTTTTCAGGCAATTTCTGGACGAACTCGTTTCGGAACCGAAGAAAAAGATTCAAACCACTCCTTAACCTCTTGTTTTGATTCAGGATCATGGTGATAGACCCAAGTCTCATCCACAGTGATGATTCGATGCACAAAATCCACTTTGTCCTATCGAAAACGCTTTAAATGTTGTCAAGATAGATGCATTCGAATTCGTTTGTAGCAAATGCGGCACCCATGTTGCAAACAGCTTTCAGGAACCCAAAACTTCAGTCAAAATATTGGTTACACAGCTCAATGAGTTGGCTAGGTCTTGTACTTAATTTGTATCAGTGATTGGACGATTTTCGAAAACGATATTCTGTATTGTTTTACGATTTCCGATGTTGTGTCTGTTTTTTGACGTTTTTGACATGGATCGTCTTGAAGGCTACTACGATCACGTCTAAACTCATAACTGCCCCTTTTAACTGCCTAATTAAAGGTAAAGAGTCCTTATACACTTTCAACATTCGTTCATAATTTTCCTTTGCTTTTAAACCTTTCAAAAATAAAAATTCAATGACTGCACGATACTTGGTTTTTTTCCATTGTGAAAAATACTGTGACATGTCGATACTAAATGGCTTGTAAAAAAAAAGTAAGTGACCGATTGAAATTAAACTTTACATACGTTCAATTGAAGAGTGTACCAATCCAACAAAAAAAAATAGACTCCTACCAGCCCTCTCTGGTATCGAGGCGCAAAACTTATTGAACACGCTAGTATTGGTAAACGAATGGTAGGAAAGAACTTACCATCCGTAAGGTGAGCCCTTGGTGCTGGTGTGCTCTTCAGTCCAGGTGTGCTTGAGTGCGTACTCGGCGGTGATTGGCTTCGACGGTTCGGCCACACCGAAACGCCGATGATCGTGCGAATCGTTCACTTCTTCGCACAGCATCGACTGCAGAAAGGAGAGCTGCGACATGGCGAGACTGGACGAGGCGCGACCACCACCGCCAACCATGCTACTTGTCGATGCATCCAGGCTGGCGTCTCGGCTGTCCCGTGCAGCGCCACCGCTGCCACCCAAGTCCGTTCCGTGCACACGGCTGGAAGCCAAACTTCGCTGAGTGGTCGATGCGTTATGATGGCGCGCGAGGAGTGAGCTTTTGTACATGCTTGTGGACGGTGTGATGTATTGACCGCCAGCGGAAGTTCCACCCCCGACGCTGGACTTTTGACCCGCACTGTAGTTTCCGCATCCTTGCAGAGGGCATTCCGAAGGTGGTGGACACTCCGACGCTGGCCGCAACCGACACACAAAGTGCGTGTCCCGTTGCTTGTCGTAAAGCAGAACCAACTCCAGTTGTTCGCACGTAAACACCACACGGTACTGCGGTTCCGTAAGGTACGAGGTGCTGCTGGAAGCGTGCTGCAGCAGAACCGGTCGCATGTCGTCGGTCGGATAGGTTAGAGTGAAGAGGCGCGGCATCGGGATGGCTTCCGTCTCCAGCACCGACCGGGAAGGGTCCTTTTCCAACAGAATGCCGCAAGGTAGAAGCCAAACGGCTGCAATTGGGCACTCCACCTTGGCGGCGTAGGTTTCACCGGTGTCACAGTACACCTGCAACACATCACGATCCACGAGACAGATGCCGGTCCTAGGTGTACCGGGATCCCCCGGGTTTCCGGCAGGAGACTCCGTATCCGGAACGAGAAAGCGCGCCGGAGCAAAAAATGCAAATTTGATGGCATTGTCACAGGTTAGAGCAGTCTGCAGAAGACCGGTTGAAGCGATGGCACTACCGCCCGCGTTACGCGTCCAGACGGCCGTACTGCCACGCACATACAACTCCTCTTCGGTGCAATGGAATGGCGCGATGGCCTGCAATCCATAACGTTTCCCAGCCGGGGTCTCATTTCGCTGTCCCGACGACGACCCGATCGGTAAGGCACGCAGCGTGTAGAACTCGTCCACTGATTTTTCCTCGTCAAGCGAAAGGTTTACATCTTGCATACGCTGCAGCAGCAAGAATTCAGCCGGCGGGACCTGCCTGGCGGTGATGGGTCCAGTGTGTTGCTCCACCGCCTGACGGCCTCGTGGAATGAATTCCTAGAAAGCGAGGAATGGAAAAAACCTTCGTGCAGCTGACGCAGGTGAAACTGGTGAAAGCAGCAACACACTTACCAGTGGCTCTGAGGCGGTTATCATTACTTCGCTTTTTTCATCCAGATTTGCAATATTCGAAAACCCGGGACATAACAGGCACGAACCAATGTGCTGTGAGACTATATGCCTGCCGCAAACGACACAGCGGTTTAACGGTACGTATGTAAAACGGTCGGCAAATTCACTGAGTCGCTTTTATTAGGCGGTACACCAACCGGCTAATGCCCGCCATAGACCGTTCAAGTGGCATGAGTTTTGACAGTCCATTGCTTTTTCCTCTTTATTTTGTTCTTGTTGATATGTTTCACAGACGATTTGTCGTTTAAATAAATAGGGAACGGAGCCAAAAGCGATTGATTTTCATGGAATCGAAAAAATATTAACGTGATTGAAATAATTGTTCAAAGATGAAAATTGGAAACTATAACCAGAAAAGAACGTTCTGTTGATATTCGGTAAATTGTGTTTGTATACAAACGATGCAAACATTGTTTCAGACTCACTAGGCAGAGAGTTTCGATCATGCTCATTAGGCAGTTGGGCATAGTTCAAAAAGTCTGTTGCGGACAATTGATATTCCAAAGGAATTGAAAAAGCGATTCAATCAAAATCTATTTAATGGCTTCGTACGATTTGGAAACGTAGGTGGGTATTTCATTGATGATTACATTACATCAACACTTTGCGAAGCATGGCAATTGAATGAAAATTTGATTTACAATTCCGCGGCCAAAGGAAAAGGTTGCAGCAACTTATTCTGGTTCATAGGGTAAGGAAAAATTAACAGTGCAACCATTGTTCGTTGACATTTCGACAAAAATGAAAGCTTGAATCGCTGCACAAATAACAGCGTAAGGGAAAAAACATTCGTTTGGCAATGCTTATGGATATTATCGATTGCTGAAAACCCATTTTGAGCGATCGCAAGCAATAAGAGGCGATGATGGAATTGTAAAACGGAATAGCAAACCTTCGGAAAGTGATTCCTCTATTCTATTACACTTATCTATCTCCACGTTTTACACATTTGAATACTTATTTTAATTTTTAACGCATTACACAAAGAATGTATACGTGTTGAGATGAAAAAACTGCAACCAACTTCAGACTGCTGTCATTTCTAAACCACTCGTCCGACAGCTGTCAGATTTATTCCAGTGACAGTTCATTATATTGTTAACAGGCGTACAAAAGCATTTTGGTGGGAATTTATCAGAAGAAAAGTTATTCGTGATGGAATTGAAGCGTAACAGTGTGATTTCATTATATTTGGCTGGAAAACCACAAGTGGCTATCGTTAGAGCTCTCCAGCATTTAAATGTTAATAAATCTTTCGTGTCTCGTACCATCGCTCGTTACCGTGATACTGGTAGCGTAGCCCGACGTCAAGGCAGTGGACGAAAACGAACAGCAACATCACCAGAAATGGTTCGAAAGGTGAAGAAGCGACTTGATCGAAATCCGCGTCGCAGTGGCAGAAGAATGGCCCGTGAGCTGAACATATCGCAAACTTCTATTCGGAAAATATTGAAAAACGAGCTTGGACTAAAGCCCTTGAAGATCCAGAAAGTGCAAGATCTTACCGATGCACAAAAAAAAGATAGACTCGAAAGAGCCAAAAACTTGCTTCGCTTGGCCGAAAGTGGTGAACTGCCGAATTTGGTTTTCTCCGATGTGAAACCATTCGTTATCCAGGGATTCATGGTGATGGTCTGGGCCGCCGTAACAGCCGATGGGCGCTCTCCGCTCGTATTCATCGATCGTGGCGTCAAAATAAATGCCGAATATTATCGCGAAAATATTCTGGAAGGTGCAATGAAGCCTTGGGCACGCAAACATTTCGGCCGCAAACCTTGGACATTCCAACAGAACTCAGCACGATCGCACTCAGCACGCGCCACCCAGGAATGGTTAAAAAATGAGGTTCCTCGCTTCATTTCCACCGCACAATGGCCACCAAAATCTTCGGATGCCAATCCGTTGGATTATTGTGCCTGGGGTATTTTGGAAAGCAAGGTTGGCACTAAAAAATACCAAACTGTCGATCACCTCAAGCAAGCGCTTCGCCGAGAATGGGACAAAATACCGCAGAGCAAATTTCGGGCAGCGTGTGACGGTTTCATTGGCCGTTTGAAGGCCATAATTCGTACCAAAGGTGGCCAACTCAAACAAATCTAAATTTTTTCTTAAATTTTATGTTATTTCTGACATTGTTTGCTTTCATTCAATAAAATTTAAACAAAAATGAAAAAAATATGGTGTTTTACTTTGTTGCAGTTTTTTCATCTTACCCTTACCATGGAATAGCACTCTAACAAAAAAAATGTTACGCGGGTGCAAAAGAAAAAAAAAATTTCATAATAAACCTCTATTAATAAAGAGTTTGTGACACATTTATTAAAGTAGAGTCTTATTTTATTATTTCGTCATCATACCCATCATGGATGTGCCACAAAGTATTGAAGAATGAGCGATATATGGTGAGGGGTGATTCCATAGCTGGTAACAACTTATGCTATGGAATGTTGACAACTTATACATGACCGAATTGATCACACTAAAGTCTATAATATCGGATATTTTCCTGCTGTCCAACAGACCCATTTATGGCTGGGATTAGAAGTGGAAAATTTTACCACCCGCTCTTCGACCTTGTACGATACGGTTGGTGATACTGGTAGAGGAAATGTGGGACGTACTATAAACACTGTCATCTATTATTTCTAGCTGCGGAGTCGGATTGGTTTGTTGAAGATTTTATCATCGATCGATCGATCGTTTGGTATCCAAAACAGGTGAAAACAGAGAAGTGAAGCAACGAGTGCACAATGCACGAAATTGGAAGAGAGAAAGAGAAGAAGAAAAAGAACGATATAAGATCAGCCAATGAAAAATTGATAATATAATATCATTGTATTTCATTTTACATTGAATTTTCCATGCGCCACTGTACACTTTTCGCAGGATCTTCACCAAGCACCATTTATTATCTTGCTGACTAAACCTACAACTTATGGTCGTGACATTTTACCTACATTAGTCTCTTTTTTGATTGCCTACACATCACTTTGTAAAATAAAGAAAGAATGTAACCTAACAGCTCCAGAATGACGCAATCTTTCGGACAATGTAGGTAATTCGATCGGTATTGTGAAACATTTTTTGCTAATTATTTCATAAGAAACAGTTTTCAACGCTACTAGTTAACGTAGTCATTCATTTTTCATTGTTAACCATGCTCTAAAACTCCAGCGTATTTGCTGCCGTTATACGTTCCTTTTCTTTGTTTTATAAGTGAACATTTCAATTAAAATTTTACTTCTATATACTCTAAGTACACCGACAATAATCAGCTACCCAGGCGTACGCACAAAATATTCACTGTATTTGCATTTCACGGTTCGCATTAATTTAGTAGAGCAGACATAACAAGGAATTATAAAGTAAAATCTGATAAACATTAACAGAGATGTTCCGATCGAACCTGAATGTCTCTTTGTAGTTGTACCTTTGTTCAAATTGAGAAAGGAACATTGACACAAAGCATGAGATTGTTTCCAATTATGCGGTTGAAATCATAAATATTTGAAGCGACCTATCGCTAACGCTAGAAGCTTTCTTGGACGTATCCAATTACATGCACATTTTTGTGCCCTTTTCCAGTCGCAATGATCAGAGATCTGTCCTGTTTCACTTGATACTTTGCTCATACCACATGTTGAGTTACGATTTATTATGTTTTTAAACTCCAATAGAATTATTTATTTCACAGGAACAACTCACAGAGATAACTTTGACCCAACCCATAATCTTATAATTAATTTAAAATATAAACTAAATAACATATAAAATGTTCAACTATAAAGTAAACTAAGTAACTAATACGAAGGAAACATATGGCAAACCATGTGGTAATGCGGTAATTTTGGTTAGGCACATTTTCGCTTTTTCTTCACAGAGTTGCTCTACAGCAAGGGGGCAGCGGACCACTCAGCATGTATTTTAAGCGCCTTGTTTTCGCTAAAAACAATATTCGATCAGGTGAGATAAATCGATTGAAATAAAAAAAAAAGTATAAAAAAACAAAAGTAACGGGTCGAACGTACTGTTCGTTGGCTTGTCAATTAGTTAATCAATAGATTAGTTCGATAACCGAAATAGCGGCAAGCATGCAAAATATAACCCGACACAACTAAGAAAGTATCCTTTACATAAAAATTACGCATCGCTGGGATGGCAATGGTACAAACCGGAGACAGAACTACATGAAATTTGATCCCAAACTGTTCAACACGCCGATGGCATCGTTTGCATCTCGTGCCACGTCACGGTGTTGCTGCAGAAAATGTTTGGTTATATTACGTGTATATATTGCGTTGACGAGTGTCAGGAAGAATGGTGATGTTAGAAGTAGTGGCGGTAGTAGTCGGTCGTGAAGGTTTGTGTAGATGTGCAAATCAAATGTGGTTGGTAGATATAGAGTGGCATTTGTTTTCGAAGATGGGCAAGATTCGAAGGAGCGAAAACGGTAGAGCGCATGCATGCAAAGAACAGGGATATATTCAATCAACATGTTGTAAGGAAAAATTAAATGTCAAATTTAGTTTAGTTTGTGTTTAACCGGGCATATAAGTGTTATTTCTTTTATACGGTTTTCTACGTTTGGCATCCAAAAGTGTTCATCTCAACTCTATGTTATCTTTGTCGTAAACGCTAGACTGACTGAATGCTGTCAGCAATGATCCTTGCACCTGCCGTGGAAATGTTAATAATGCCTTGACTTGCAAGACAAGTGAAGAGCTAAGATGATATTCTTGTGTCTATTGTATGTTATGATGCTGGATGCAATAAGTTTGTTTATTTTCTTGGAATGTATGCAGTTCCACTGCTCTTTCTTGGACAAAATATTGACTAGACAAATATAAAGTTTACTTTAAACGTACAACTATAAGTACCCTATCAAATCCAAATACACTAATACACGCTTATGTAGGCATAAACGAGGCACATCGAAATACAAACTTCAATACCATTTGTCCCACTCAGTGTCGTGCGTCCCATCAGAAGGGATCTTTGTTACTGTGATGTCATGCATTTTTATACGTGCGCAGGAGATTACCAAAACCGAAGCTAATATTTACTCAATCTCTGTGCCCGTTAAGAATGCATTTTATCATCTATCAAAACGATGGATGGATCATCGGGTCAGCGGTTATTAGTCGCGGTTCTTATAGCTGGCGAATATCGTATTTCGATCATCCGAAACGAGTCGAATACTTACGCGATTGATAGAGTTACGACGGACGGTGCCATCCGTCGACCCACTACCATGGTCATCTTGGTCGATGCACAAGTCCGAGTCGGAATCCGCTCGGCGAGTTGGGCCATCCTATCAGAGCAATAATCATTAATTAGAGCAACCGTTAGAATTAGATCTTGTGTATTTGTGCAGTTTCACCAACCTGAGTCAATTGTTCAGTTGTAGTTAGTAGTCGAGCTAAAGGACTCAAGCAAACTGGCAAAGTTTCCAACAATGTTGGCCGAGAATGTGTCAGCAGTGGCTTCATGTACCTGTCCATAAAAAATGTACACTTTATCGCTAAAATTTGTCTCCTCGAGTCAGTGGCATTGGAAGTGCACTCAAACCTTGTGTCGAAATTTCCCCACAATCTAGCTAGAACAGCTTTCTCATGTCCTCTTCTGGTTCCGCCAGGAGTAGTAGCCCCCTCACTATCGGGATTTTCAAGATCCTTTGTAAAGAAACATTAAGGTTTATTTTAAATTGACTGGTTTGCAATTAGTGTTTTGCGACAAATTTAAATATCAAACCAAACAAACATGCATGTGATTATGTAAAAACAACAAATCATATACCACGATGCAGAACATCGTACATCTATGATTAAAGGCAGAATGCACACAAATAGGAACTGTCACTCTTTAAAAAACAAAAAGGAACAATAGATAAATAAAACAATTTCAAAAGAGCTATAGTACACTGTACGGTAAAAAATTAAAAAATAATAAAAGTATTCTTAAAGCACAATAAAATAATATTCGGCAAGTTGTTGTATCTCTACGTTATTTTTATCATAACTAGTATCGTCTTACCAAGGAACTTTCTCTCCTATTAACTTGGAGCTGACTGAGGTTCAAACCGATATCGAGCGACTGAATCAATCAAATAAGCGTTCCGAATTCGCGAAAAACAATTATGAAAAAATTAAGTTTAGGAGGATATGACGCTTTTTTCGTTCAAACAAGTTCCAAACTAAAAAGCATTCAAATTCTACACAGTTCTACTAATAATGGAAAGCAATGCAACGATAAACAAGTATTGACGGATGAACACGACAAATGAAAAAGTGAATGATAAAACATTAATCGTGGACATGAATTTGCACCATAAAATGTCGTCTAAAAACAATTAGCTTTGTACCAATTTCCAATGGTTACGAAGCATTTCAAACATGAAAATATGAATTCTGATGTGAAATAATTGAAAACAACACTTGTAAACAAGGCGATAAATACTTAAACCCATGCATCCTAACACCATTCACGATTTTTTCATTACAATCGTTTGAAATAGTCTCTCCTAAGAGTAACTCTTTCATCGACAGACAATTCAAAGTGCAACATACCCCGACAGTATTTTCCATCGAATTATACACCTTTAAGATCATTGGTTAACGGCAGTTGGTTCGATTGGCGGGAAGCAGTTGTAGCCAATTAGGCACACATTGAGCGTTTGGAGTGTTGAACCAATTCGTGATGAAACGTTTCAAAGTCATTAAGAAGATAACGATATGATATGAAATAGTTTGTTATTTAATCGATAAATTATCTAGTTGATTTAAATGATACATTATACATTTGCGAATAAATTTGCACACCGAACCAATCAAAATGCATACAAGAAAGTTAAGAAAGGTTTCGAGGGACGTCGGGTGATGGAATTGTGACTTGTAATACTTACGCTACGCACTCCTTGGAAAGGTAACACCTCAGTTTCATCATCTACTCCAACACTACAGAGAGAGAAAAAAAGATGAAAACCATGCAGATATACAGTTCAGGAATTTTAAATCGATAACAGGAACATTTTGCTTACGGAATTTTTAACCAATTTAACAGAAAATTTGAAGCACCGCCTTGAATAATCACAGTGGTAATCACAATTAGGGACGTCGTCGTTAACATGGCGTGTCGCGCATCGGACACTGTATTTCTGATAGCAAGCGCAAACGACATTGCACCACGCAACCCTGTAATGGTTAGGTAACCAGTGTTAGTAACTTCAAATGCATGCTTCAAATTTTATGTGATTTTTACCGGCGAAGAACAGCATATGCTGAAAATTCCACGATATCTTTGGCTTTCTAGCAATATTTAGTAGAGCGGATAGTGGATAAATGTTAACAGCACGCCCTATGGCCGCACACATCTGAAAATATCGCATTGTCAACATTCATTCATGACCTCGTCTGTCCGTTCTGAGCAGTTGGAGAACTTACAAAACCGGTAAAGATGAACAAAGGATCGAAGTGATGTTTTGGAAAAGTAAACATTGATACGCCTATGTACGAAAAGATAAAGTTCTCCGCCAGAAAGTTGAGTAGCTCGAATATTTGTTTCGTTCGTATTCGAGAGTCATCCGACAGGTTGTTGTATGTATAATGAGCTTGACAAATTCCACAAAAGAGTACCGCTACGACACCTACAATAAAACCATTTGCGTAAGATCTCTCCAATAGTTAAACAAAATCGTCCATAAAACTCCATCAATAGCATAAACCTACCTGTCAACTCCGCGGCTTCCGCAATCAAAAACGTACTATATGACATTAGCACAAAGAGAGCAGATTCTAGCAGCGGGAAATCTCGTATCCGTGTGAATTTAGTCATCATAGCTGTAACGCAGCCCATCGAGGCACCGATCAATAGAGAGAAAGCGAACACGCTGAAGAAATCGCCCAACGAACGAAGAAATGCATGCCCTTCGAACTCTCCATTGCTCGAGTAGTGTTCACCGTAATTTTGTATAGCTCTGAAACAATCCAAATAAAATCACGGTTAAAACCCAACGAAGGAGCTATGGGCTGACACCAAGGTCAATCGGTCAATAACGCACCCACTGAGTACAATGGCCACTGCATCGTTGAGTACACTCTCTCCGAAAACAAGTGCATAGAGATTGACGTCGACATGCTTGTCGCTAAAGATGGCTAAAATCGTCAGAGGGTCGGTCGGGGAAATCAGTGCCCCGAAATAGAGCGTATCCAGGAACGTGAAGCTTGATTTGAGCTTTGGCATCAGCTGCACGAATCCGTACATTAGGGCTCCGATCAAAAATGCCGACAGCGTTGTACCGATTATAGCAAACATCAAAATTGCTCCTAGGTTCCGGAAAAAGTATTTCTAAAATTCATCAAAAAAAAACAAACCAACGTTAAAATGCAAAAGTTGACGATTATGATGTTCCGTTACGTTCTTACTCTTTTCAAACTGTAACCAGCGTGAAAGATTATCGGTGGCAGAATGATGTTAAAAAATATTTCAGGATCAAAGGTAGCTTTAAGATCGATCTCGTTTTCCTCGGCGTTGCCCAGATCCCCCCGAAAGCTGTATGTATACGTTTTGTTGGCTTTCACTGGCTGATCGGATCCGTGGGGAAGGATTCCCGGAAACTTGAGCCAAAGTGTGTCGGGTGGGAGGCTTTGGTTAAACTTGACGTCCGGTTCAGGTTCGACGGCAACGTGAATTATTGGCGTAGTGGTACCCGCGTACCGAATGATGGCACCAACGATGAGTCCTGTAGCGAAATGAGCATTTTAACAACATTAAAGTGTCTTTGTTGCGCTACTACGTCATTGAAAGACAAGCGACACTGAGATGCTAATGCATCGCGTTGTTAAAAAGAATCGTAAATAAAAATAGCTCGTTACGAGTAAACCATAAATCACACTAATGCGATAGTGATGTTGCGCAAAGGGCATTAGTCATTCGAGCCGCTTGATAGTGAGTTCGATTCTATCAATGTAAAATGATCCGAGAGCACCATATGGAAGTGTTTACAGGCCAGACTATAACTTCTCGTATGTGAAACAAACGTGTATATGGCAATGCTTCGGCGGTCAACGACGTTTAAAGAAGTCCCGATTTGATGAAAGCACACTGTTAATTACCGTATATAACTGCCAGGCCCGTTTCGTGCAGCCAGGAAACACGATGGTGTTTGAACAACCAGATGGTTAGCACGGTCAATGTGAGAAGAAAAGTGTAGAGCAACAGATTAAGGGAATCTATCTGGTGCATCTTGTTAGCCTTTGCATCCAGCTCGATATCGGTCGATTCGGCCGCCACAGATGCTAGGCACCATTGTGCTAGCACCAGCAGTATCCACGCCGGAAATAAACGAAATCGGGAACGGTTCTCCCGCCACCTATTCATTGTACAATGGCTAGAAAGGCGCTACGCGTTGCCCGTGTTCGGTGCAAACTCAAGCTACTATTGTTGGAAGGATTATCACTGAAGCTATCCGGAGAATATGATGGGAATAATTATAATAACTAGCTTTTCAACAATTCTTAGGTGATGTCACGACAAACTTTCGCCACTTCGGCCAAATCAATAGCGACTTCTAAATGTTACTTTGCCTATGAAGGAAAGGAAGAATGTTGAGTGCTTTGTTGTGACGTTCTGTTTTGACAGCTGGTCGCGTAATAAAGTGTAGCTGAGTGAAAGAAGTAAAATGTGCTTCTTTCAGGGTTGTATCTGAGGCTCGTATATAGTTTTAAAATAAACAAATAGACCGGGCTTTGTTCCGCCTCAGAGACAATAAGTGAGCAGATTTTGGATTTTATCTAGTTTATTTTTGTATTAGAAATAGGATAAACAAAAAATCTAGTATTTTAATGATTCTTTCATAGGCTCTCACTCTCAAAACTTACTTCTCTCGCTCATACCATACATCAAAACTTTCTCTCTGTCATACAACTTACCGGCAGAAAACTGATCCAAAACAAAAACTGAACCAGAGATTTTAGAGACAGTCGAATTGAAGGTGCGAAGCAAAGATCTATCGTCTAGTGAAAATCTGTATATAAAGATAAAGCATCAGGCGAATAAATGCGGAAAAGAGGTCCACGCGAAGCAAACCAACAAAACCGGCAGCACAAAGCGAAGACGCCGCTACACCGCTGCGGGATGAAGCTAAAAATCGCTCTTCTCACTATAGAACGTTGAAGGCTCATCGAAGGCTTATTCAGGGCATCATACAACATTCCGAAGATTGGTATGTATGGACGATTGTTCTGGGCAGCGAATGTACAAGAATTGAGCCTGCAAAATTAATTGTCTCGAACTTGCCCCTTGTCTCCCCCTCTCCTATGTGCCCCCTTTCTTTCTTTCGTACTCTCCTATTTTCTTTGACCCTATCCCTACCCGAAATAAAATATGCTTGTGTGGTGGTCGTTTGGCCATCGCATTTTGGCGTTTATTTTTCGCTTTTTTAGTGTTCGCCTATTCGATCCCTCTACCGTTCGCCGTCCTGCTTTGGTGCGTATGGTGTGACGCCTTACATCAGTTCTACGAGGGATTATCACAGAATAGACGTCCAACGTTGTCAGAGAGAAAGAACCCACAACTGTGATTGAATACTGTAGCTAACGTAAGTAGAATTGTTGTCGTTTGTGAGCTGGTTCATAAACTTACCTGTATTTTTTCTATCAGGATTCAGCATGATGGAACAAGATGTCGCGGATAGGATTCTGCACGAGCTCGCAGTGATGCAGGAGAAAATGAGTAACATCCACAAGACACTATTAAACGTGGAAGCAAAAGTGGAGTTAGCTTCAATGCTCGACCAAAGCGGGTTTAGTCCAATTGCAACGGTTGAAGAATTGGATGTATTTGAAAAGCATGCCAGTAACGAAAACATTATCACACAGTTTAAGTTTAAAACCGAACAACTCAAACCGCTCACCCAAAAAAAAGGAAGAGATGTGTGTTTCCAAATAGTCGACCATTTTTTTACGAGGGGTTTACTTACACAATTTTCATGGACCGGCCACGCTAACCGTGAGAATGAAAAGAAAAAAGCATTTGGAAGATATAGAAAGACGATATACCTATTCTACAGTTGTGTTTGGCAGTACGACCATTCCTTTACAGTTAAGGACACGGAAGATTTTTTTAAAACAATTTTGCGGAAAGCTGAACAAAGGAACATTTAATTACAATGTAAGATTTGGTTAGGTACGATAGATTAAGGTGTGAAATGTTTGTGATACGATATAAAATCCGGACGACCTTTGATTTATGTTATATAGTGTAACATAACGCTATAAGGAATGTTACACATGAATAAGGAATGGTTACAATACTGGAAGGTTTCACGGTCCGTAACCCGTAAAAAATAAACAAATTCTAAACGTCAAATCCAGGTTCTTCTTTAAAAACCTTTGTGCCTCAGCGGACTCTGTCAAACAAAATACAAAACGTAAATCGAGCGTTTGTTTACAAACAGAGGATAATGTAAATTCTTATTTGTGATGTTTTTTTAAATTTTAACTACTAGGTGTGTGCGTTGAGAACCGAAATTTTTTAACACACAAAAAATGTTTATAACATTTTTATGCAAATTTCTATTTTATTCGAAGTATGTGCCATCGCTAGCTATACGTTTCTCCTATCTATCCTTTCTCCTAAATCGTGAATTTTTTTTAAGGAAACTAGTTCCAATTTCGACTTCCTCGTGGAAAAACGAAAAGCTGCTCAGCCAATACGTGTTCCATCGATGAAAATGAATGATATTCGGAAAGAGCCAAGTCTGGTGAATAACGTGGGGAGGGATAGCAGCTCCCATCCAAGTGATTTGATAGTATCATGAAACATTTTTGCTTTTTTAGGCGCCTGGTGCTTGATCCCACGGCCTACTACCCAAGGAGCCACGAGCTTTCGAATCGCCGGCGTGCCGTCGACGCGGACAGCAAATCGACGGTATGCCGTCGACAGGACTGCAAAACGGCCTGCTATCGACGGCATGCCGTCGATTTGCAGTCCCGGCGGACTGCAAAACGGCCTGCTAAAGCTCTTCGTTTTGAAAAGGCTTATTTTATGGCGAATAAACTGACAGATTCGATTTGTTTGTTTACATTAGAACGGTGTACCGGTGTGTATGTGTATTATGTGTGTTTGCCAAACATTTTACGCAGTAGACTTCGACGGCGGGTCAGTGCAGTTCGTTTCGTTTCGTTTATTTCGTTGGATGTTCCGTGTTATGAGTTAAACTAATCGTTTCAACAATTATAGTTATGTGCACCGATTGATGTCTTGTTCTATTTTAGCTTCGTACTTGGCCCATCGACAAATGGTAAAAACGCCGTCAAGCGTACCCGGCCAATCCTCGGTGCCGCCAGATACGTACACAGCGACTGTACCCGACGGCATGAATGAATGGTGTATTGCCATTCATTTGGTTTTGGAACGAGCATTTGGTGTGCGGCGATATGTTTTGAATCAGTTCAAACATTATAAAGGTAAGTAAGGTGTAAAGAAATGTGTTATGTATTTAGTGAAATGAGCATCCGTTTCGTTGTAGGTTAGACGAGTGCTGGATGACTTGGAAGTGAATGACGACGATGTGCGCACCAACTGCCAGGGAATGGTTGATGATCCGGTGACATTTTCAACAAATTTTGGAATTTTTATGAAGTCGTCAAATTACTTATGTTACCACGGTTTAATAGTTCGGGACCGGGTTAAACCAACCGTGGGAACCACTGCTCAGAACGGAGTCCGCCTCACCGTATCGCCGTCGTCCGTATGGCCTAATGTCGCGCACTGCTAAGTACCCCAGCCAAGCAACTGGACAAAGAGGTATGACAAGGGAAGGTAGCCTCCGCGGCCCGAGTTAGCCGTGGTATGCGTGGCGAGGGTGTTGCAGACATTCCTGCGCCAAAGCAACTGTACGGTCGTGCGTAAGATAATCTATCAATCAGTAGTTCGGTTCAGTGGATTGTGAATCAGTGGATCAGTGGTAATGTTGCAGCTCATTGTGTGGGCCCTTTGCTGTGAGGTCGTTAGCGACGAAGGGGACCTGTTTTGAGCACTGATAGTGGGTTAACGCCAAAACGCGGTGTTCGTAACCCGTGACAAATACCCAAAAAAAATGCCGTTTCTTTAATTTGTTTTTTTAGCGACACTGATCGTCGTTTGTGGGCCACATGGATTCACTGATCGTCAAACGTAACATTAAACTGAAATGGTCAACCGTAAAATGGTTTTCGTTTGATGTTCCAATTCCCCGTTGTAGCGCTAATGTTTATTGTAACTTGCTAATGTTTATTTACTTTATGTTTCGTTTTAGAACACAAGCTTGTCATGGTGGGACTGGACAACGCCGACAAGACGACCATTCTGTACCAGTTTCTGATGAACGAGGTGGTTCACACGAGCGATCGGATTGAACGTGGAAGAGGTACGCACGCAGTTTACCAGATAACCAGTGGCCACTTCGTAAGCCGCTCACCGGTGACGGGTGTCCATTTACCTCGTTTCTCATTCATTCGCCGTGCCGCGTATTTTCGTAACGTGCACCACGCAGCTGTCAAAAGTTCATAGTCACAACTGGTTGTTTGTTCTTTTAATGCGCCTCGCAGATCGTGTGGAAAAATATCCACTTTTTGGTGTTTGTAACCAATAGATTGTAATGCAATGCGTGCGTAGTAATAGTTAGTAATATTGTAAACCCGGCGATTGTGCGTTCGTCGCTGGGTAATGTAACTAAGTTTGTATTTTTAAAATAAATAAATAAATAAATTATGAAAAATAATTTTACTGGCTTTTGCTATAATAGATTTAAATATTTGAAATGAGCTATAATTTTAACAAAGCTTTGCCATAATGAGCTTTTGTAGCTATAAAATAAGCTTTTTTGACAATAGGCCGTTTTGCAGTCCCGAGCATAGTCCGTTGGACGGTCCAAAGGACTGCAAAGCTGCTTAATTTTGCCGTCTTTCGGACCGTCCAAAGGACTGTCCGAGAGTGTCCGATGGACCGTCCAACGGACTCTGTATCGGACATAGTTGCTCCTTGGGTAGGCGCATCCATTGTTGATAACCAAACGGCTTTTTGGTTGTTTTTCGATCAATGCATGGGCATTTGTTATCAGTAGCGATCGGAATTAATGTTTGCATCAGGTTTTAGGAGCTTGTGAAACACCACACCTTTCTGTCCCACCAGAAAGTCCGTGTTTTGGAGTCCTTCAAGGCTTTTTTTTGTTAAGTCAAAATTGCCATTTTGAAATTTTTTAAACCACTTAAAGTACTGCAATCTTCCAAAAATATGTCTCGACAAGCATTTGGTTCGATTCCGTAGCAATTTTCTTCAAGAGGAGCAGAAAAATAATAATCCCCGCAAAACGTCATTTTCAGGCACAAAAGTTGACATACTTTAACCCTTTAAATGATGGGTTGCACACCGAAATAATTTATTTTTCGTCCTGAAATCATTTACCTGATGTCAACACAAGGTAATGATGAATGAACAGCAAAACTGGAAAGTTCCAATCGGCAGGTACAGCCATCATTGTAAAATTTCGATTCTCAACGCACACACCTAGTGTTAAATATACAGAAATCAACTTACCTCTTCGATTTCTATTTTCACGGACCAAAAACACGAATGTAAAAACGTTTGACATTTCGGGGACCACGTTGTTTGTATTTTAAGCCTGCACGAAGCGTTAACAATATTGACAGAACAAATTTATTTTATACTTTATTTACGGCTCGTGTAACGCCCCAAATCAGTAACTTCCCATGGAGCCACGAACTTTCGGATCGTCAGCGCGCTGACGACGTTGTCACCAAACCGGATGATTGTCGGCACTCAGATGACGCACGCCCCCCCGATCGATAGATCGATCGATCGATTAAGATCGATAGAGAAAACTCCATTCGTTATCTTGAAAATCTACCAGAGGAGAAACGTTCTCAGCTTATTCAATTAGCAAGTGAGGTTAAAATTGGAGAAAATTCTCAAGGTCTTGTGAATAAGCTTATCAATAATCAAAGAGTCATGAATCACCTGAATACAATGGGAAGAGTTTCAGGTATGACTATGCATGGAATGAAGGCTAAGAATGTTTTAGCTGATTTTCTAAATGGAAATTATCAAGGCGTAGCTATAAATGCAGGATTCATTGTTGGTGGTCAAGGATTTCATTGTTGGGGGTCAAGGAAGGTCAAGGCCAAGGTAGCTCAAACTGCATCTCTTAAAGGACTGAAATTAGCCTCAGAAGGAAAGGTATTTCTTGGTCGATCTCTCAAAGTAGCTTCTCCTTTTCTTGCTCGTGGTACTTCTGCCTTTGTCATTTATGATTTAGTCAATCAAGTAAAGGAGTTCAAAAACGGTACTGAAGAAGCATTGGCTGGTGTAATTGGAGATATTATTTATTTAGGAGTTGACGCTGCTGAAATTGGCATTGAAGTTGTTGAAGCTTTTGAATTATTAGAAGATATTTCATCTGCTACTGGGCCTGTTGGTGCTGCAATTGAAGCTGTGGTATTTGACGGTGCTGACATTTATATGGCGGTAAAAAGATTAGATAAGATTGACCAGATTATCCATCTCAAAGGAAATGAAAAGTTCATAGAAGGATTGCGTGCTTTATTCGGTATGCAACCTGAACAATATATAGAAGAACTATTGGGGGAAAAGCAACTCTATAACCAATTAGTTAAACAAGGACTTGAGTATCTACAACAACATGATGGTATTCAAAAGTATGTCTTTCCTACCGGTAAGTCAGTTGTGGATACTTGTCGTAATGTGCCATATAAAACAAGTGTATGTGACATGGTGGATTGAATGGTGGGTGTTTTAAATCACGTACAGTTACACGTTACGCTGAAAAGTGTACAAGCAAATATGAAATTGATTTAAATAATACTGTTGTGCTAAATGAAAAAAGAAATGATATAAAATGGAGCAGAACAAAACCAAATAACCCAAATGGAGGACAGTTGTTTTGTTTACCACATGGTAATTATAGTCTTGCTCTAAGTTATGGATTCTACTTATGCAAAAGTGCTATTAGAGTTGCTGACTCATCTACTACTAAAACTGGAAATCATACTCTCATTAGCTTAGGTGAAGGCGATGATTATGCAGAAAGATTTAAGGATAGCCCTTATACTTTTTTAGTAACGGGCGGACCAAAAAACCTCTATGGAGAATCTAAAGAAGATATATTTGTTTTTCAAGGAGATATTGTAACAGTGTTTTTATCAAGAAAATTACAATATCTCCTTGAAAAACAAATATATCTTCTTTAGATTCTCCATAGAGGTTTTTTGGTCCGCCCGTTACTAAAAAAGTATAAGGGCTATCCTTAAATCTTTCTGCATAATCATCGCCTTCACCTAAGCTAATGAGAGTATGATTTCCAGTTTTAGTAGTAGATGAGTCAGCAACTCTAATAGCACTTTTGCATAAGTAGAATCCATAACTTAGAGCAAGACTATAATTACCATGTGGTAAACAAAACAACTGTCCTCCATTTGGGTTATTTGGTTTTGTTCTGCTCCATTTTATATCATTTCTTTTTTCATTTAGCACAACAGTATTATTTAAATCAATTTCATATTTGCTTGTACACTTTTCAGCGTAACGTGTAACTGTACGTGATTTAAAACACCCACCATTCAATCCACCATGTCACATACACTTGTTTTATATGGCACATTACGACAAGTATCCACAACTGACTTACCGGTAGGAAAGACATACTTTTGAATACCATCATGTTGTTGTAGATACTCAAGTCCTTGTTTAACTAATTGGTTATAGAGTTGCTTTTCCCCCAATAGTTCTTCTATATTGTTCAGGTTGCATACCGAATAAAGCACGCAATCCTTCTATGAACTTTTCATTTCCTTTGAGATGGATAATCTGGTCAATCTTATCTAATCTTTTTACCGCCATATAAATGTCAGCACCGTCAAATACCACAGCTTCAATTGCAGCACCAACAGGCCCAGTAGCAGATGAAATATCTTCTAATAATTCAAAAGCTTCAACAACTTCAATGCCAATTTCAGCAGCGTCAACTCCTAAATAAATAATATCTCCAATTACACCAGCCAATGCTTCTTCAGTACCGTTTTTGAACTCCTTTACTTGATTGACTAAATCATAAATGACAAAGGCAGAAGTACCACGAGCAAGAAAAGGAGAAGCTGCTTTGAGAGATCGACCAAGAAATACCTTTCCTTCTGAGGCTAATTTCAGTCCTTTAAGAGATTCAGTTTGAGCTACCTTGGCCTTGACCTTCCTTGACCCCCAACAATGAAATCCTTGACCACCAACAATGAATCCTGCATTTATAGCTACGCCTTGATAATTTCCATTTAGAAAATCAGCTAAAACATTCTTAGCCTTCATTCCATGCATAGTCATACCTGAAACTCTTCCCATTGTGTTCAGGTGATTCATGACTCTCTGATTCATTATTGATAAGCTTATTCACAAGGCCTTGAGAATTTTCTCCAATTTTAACCTCACTTGCTAATTGAATAAGCTGAGAACGTTTCTCCTCTGGTAGATTTTCAAGATAACGAATGAACTTTTCTCTATCGATCTTAATCTAACTGATATCTCTTATTTCATCCTTTTCTTCGTTAAATTCATCTACATCATCCCAGAAAAATTCACATTCCTTAGCTACTCTTTTTCTTCTACTATGACCACCTGAACTTGTACTTGGCAAACATTCTTGTACTGAGCCTGAAACTTCTCCTTGATGTGTAGACTCAACTTCTTGTTGCCTATTGTAATGTTCAACTACATCTTTATTCTCTTGATTTTTAGCTCAGTCAAATGGATACCTGCCTTCTTTATCCTGTACATTAAAATCAACCTTCTTTTCGTCTACAAGATACTTTACGGTTTCCAAGTGACCATTCCCATTGAACGATTTTTCTCTATGTTTGTTAATATAGTTTCAACTGTTTGTTTTTTACCACCTTTAGCAAGCAAATGTAGTGGAGTATCATTATCTTCAGCAAAGATAGTTCACACTGTACTTCACCATTTAGGTTTCTAACTGTAGATAAAATTACTTTCCAAACATCGATGTTTAACTCTTTAGCTAATTCTTGAAACGATTTCTTTAGACTTTCTTCTGTTTCAGCGTTTATCCATATAAGATTCTCATCATAAGCTTTACTGTGCTCATAAGCGTAGTTTCTAGCCAATTCACTTTTACCTATCCCTCCTAAACCACTAATACAGACTATTTTCGATATTACTACTTGCCCACTATTACTTTGTAATGCATTAACCAAAGTTTTTAACTCTTCATCTCTTCCAGTAAATGATTTGACTGGTTCTTTCATATCAAACCAAACTTTCACTTTGACACTAGTTTTTTGACTAACTGTTCTTATACGCTCTATGAAGTATCCTAGTTCCACTTGTCCAGCTTTATCTTCATCATAAACTTTTTTTATATCCTTTCTTTTTCGTGCTCTAGCTCTTCTGAATTTAAAGTATATCTATGTTCTTCTGATGCTCTCTGCTTACATTCTATGTAATTTTCCATATTATCCCATTCAAATGGAAGACGATAACCATATTTTTCAGGATCACCTCCATCTTTTTTTCTGTAGTATTTGTCACAATCACCGTTGTCATTAATTGTTACTAAACCTACTTTGTCATACAAATCCGCAGTTTTCGGTTCCTTTTTTTCATTTTTTACTGTATGCCCAGTCTTACGTGTTAAGCCTTTGAAACCTTCTATTATATTTCCTTTAGAAACTGTATGTACACTATCCACTAGATCACCAAAAACGTTTTTTGACTTAAATTGACCTAAAATGATACCTTTAGTTATCAAATGACATAATTTTTCTATATATTCACTTTTCTCGGCATACTCATCTATTTTTTTCCATATATTCTCCTTAGCACTTTTCTCCATATAGTCACATATATAATTTATTACTCTGTCCATAGCATCTACTGCTAACTTTACCATTCCCCTTTTCCAACTTCCGTCAGTATCAGTAACTTAATAAACTGGTTTTTAAGACTAGGAAAAATATCCCTATCAGCTTCAACCAATGTACTCCTAATAGAAGCTTTCTTCATTTGTTCAAATACCGCGATAATCCTCTTAGATTTTTCTCTATGATCAGCAATGATTATTTCAACAGCAGTTTTTACAACCTTTTTTCCTGCTTTTATTGCACTTATCACTGGTGAAAAAATTGCAATTCCTGCATCTAGTGCTGGTCCAACTGATTCTGTTATTTTCCGTTCTATTTTACCTGTTTTTAATGTTCCTCCTGGAGCCGCCTTTTTACTGAACTCATCTAACTTTTCTTCAAATTTCCTAACAAAAACCTCTATGAATTCTTGTCGCAGTGTTGTCGCGGTATCACCGGTGGTGGACGTGAACGTGAACGCTTCCGGTTGGAGAAGAAAACTCTAACGCGAGGTTACCGGTTTGAACTCCGCCTTCAGACTGATTGATTTCTGAGGCGGTTCATGCTTTATTTATACTCGTGTGGCATAACATGTGCACCAATGTACATATAGATAAAAGTAAGCTGTTCAGGCCTCGAGTCTAATTTTGATTCATTCCTCTCTTGGTCTCTTTACAATCGTCTCTTATCTTCTTGCCCCTTCACAATCGACTCTTATCTTCTTGCCCCTTCATAATCTACTGCTCACTTCTGCTCTCCATGCGGTATGGCTGCACCTTTGCTCCTCGCGGTCTTCGCACTCCGGCATGAGACCGGATGGCGAGTAAGCGTTTTTATCTCTGAGTGACAGGCGCAATCTCTAAACGTATTTCTGTAACGCATACCTAAAGGCCTTTTTGGGTTAACCGTTCCTAAACCGAAACAAATATAAGCAAATGATTGGAATGAGCCGAGCCGAAACCGAAAATAAGCAAATGATTGGAATGAGGTCTTGCATCCCGAACAGCGACCACATAAATCGATAACCTATCCAAATGTTTGCAAGCACAGGTATGAAGTGTCGCGATGCGCAACAATGCATGCGCTTGCTAAAACCGATGCGCGGTTCATACTAGGGCAAGTGTCGCTCGACAAGCGGGCCACCAAGGCACCGAAAAATGATGACCAAGTATTAAGGGTTCAATACGAAAGAACAAGTAGAAAGCGGCAAAATTCCCTTAAGCGGCGCACGACAACGAGTCGCTTCATGCTCGCTCATTCAACCATAGGTTAAGAACAAATTGTAAAACACTATATAAACCACGGACAAATGCAACATAAAGCAGAATCGAATTCAGATCTGGAACTTGAAGACTCTGTTAATTTCAGTCCTAACCTGTGCTAGCCTTTCGGCTCACCTCGAGCCGAAATTTAGTTTTATTCATTCCTCTCTTGGTCTCTTCACAATCGACTCTTATCTTCTTGCCCCTTCACAATCGAAGTTACGGCAAGTTCTCCAAGTTCTCCCTTGCCTCACCATTTAGAATGACAGCAGTAGCGACGATGACGAACAATTGCTGATAACGACGACACAGCAAGCGCAGTCCAGTTCTCTGAGTCAACACGCTCAGCAATCACCACCAGTCTCAACGCATGGACGGAATGGAACGCATGGAAACTGGAATTGTGGACGCATGACGCAACAATGCATGCGCTTGCTAAAACCGATGCGCGGCAACCCAAGGAGTAACTATGTCCGTTTCATGGACCATGGACTGTGAAACACTCTAAGGGCAGTCCTTTGGACCATTCGAAGGACGGCAAAATGCAGCAGCTTTGCAGTCCTTTGGACCGTCCGACGGACTGTCCTCGGGACGGTGAAACGGATGATTGTCAAAAAAGCTCATTTTATTGCTATAAAGCTTGGTTGAAAGTTATAGCTCATGCAAAATATCAAAATTATTATAGCAAACCAGTGACATTATTTTTTATTTTTATTTATTTATCACGCATTCAACGCATTACAATCTATCCAATCTACACACGCATTACATTACAATCTATACAATCTGTATGGAGATCAATCAGAGAAGTAAAAACCACTTAACACAAATTTTTGCGAATTCGACGAAATAGATGAGTTTGATGGCGGCATCAGAAGCGGTTTGCGCTCCGTTGGTACTCGCACTCGTTGGTACTCAGCTCGTTGTTTTCGCGCTTTCGGCCAGTTTTCCACTGCCCAGTTCCGTACCGCCAGCGTTGACGTATTCGTTCAGACTGTAAAATACCGTTGCCACATTCACGACGACGTTTTACTTCAACCGTTGGTTCCCATTTTCCTCCATTCAAAGAGTTCGTTCCGCGTTGAATTACCGGTCTTGTGTCTACAAAAGGATAAGATCACAATGTTAGAATGATGAGACTGTTAAAAGTCAGAGCGCTCGCGTGAGCGACCCATGCAACGTTCATGAGCGCTCGGTATAAAAGGCGGTGACATTCTCCGCGATGCATCTTTTGTCGTCAAGCCGTGTAGTCAAGCATTAATAAAGCGTCGAACACTACCACAAGTTTTTAACAGAGACAACCTTCCGATTACCAACCATACCCGATTTTGCATAGCGTTCTTGGATCACCAATCATATCCTGACAGTTGATGCGCTCGTCGTCCTCATTCAGTTTCAAGTCACCCTGCACCTTGTCAATGTCTACCAGGTCCGTTGATTCCAATATCGACACAACACACTCAAGCCGTGGATTGTGATCACTGGCAAATTTGTTCCAATTACGCGAAGCGTCTTGTTTTCTTCCTTCCTTCGTACTGTCCTAAGTTAAAACGGGTACAATCCGGTTATTCGTCGATATTGCAGGGAATCATACGGGACACGTTATAAACCGACACAACCTGTAGTCTGTACTGTACTTTTACAAATGGCACTGAACATCTTCCAAGCTGAACATGCGACCAACAAAATAACACGAAACGAATTAAACTGGCCGCCGTCGCCGTGCATCTACTGCGTATAATGTATCCGCGAGGCGTCCGTCCAGAACTCCTGCTGGTGGAGAGTCATCGTCAGGAGCCGCCGTCACACAGATCGGAGGCTCATCCGCTGTCACGATGGCAGGTGGTTCTCCCGAGGCGGCGTCGCACATAGCAGCGTCTTCCACATCCTTGCGATAGGCAAGCGGACGTTCCGCCGGTACACCTTGCTGCCGGTCTTCACGTCTGCAACCCGAAGAGCCCCGTCTGGGCCAGTGTAGACTCGAATGATAACGCCCATCTACCACCGCAAGAAACGCAGCCTTGGTGGCAAAGCACACAAAGATGCACACATAGACATCGATGTTGCTTTGCCCTTTACTCCAGATGCCACTATTATGACTCAAACAAACGATGCTAGCGGATTGACTTTCCGAATGCGACTGGCGTTTATTTCCCTTTGTTCTTATTCTATCCCGTCACATCTATCCCTCACACTTACTTACTTATTTGCTATACGCACTTACTTATTTACTTACTTACTTACTTACTTACTATACACACTTACTTACTATACTACAGCCACAACAAATGGCCCACAAAGATCGATGCCGGTGTGTGTGAACGGGGGCCGACACGTTTAGCCGATGCACCGGCAAATAACCCATTTGCTGCGTGAATTGGCTAGGGCGAGCTTTGACGCACGTGACGCATCGCGAAAGCTCCCCTGCGACTGTTCGTCTGAGGTCGCGCATCCAGTAGCGGGTCCTGAACTCTGCTATTAGCAGGGCGACTCCCGCGTGGTAGTTCCTCTCGTGGATGTCCCGGATCATCACCCTTGAGAAAGGGTGGGACTTCGGGACGAGGATGGACAGTCGCGCCTCCTCAGCACCTCCTCTTGACAGCTCGGTTCTTCACGAAGACGTCCCACCGAGAGTTGTCTGAACAGGTTAGTGCTACTTGTGAGTCGGACCACCAATACATTTCAGAGACCATTTTTGCCGAATTCTCACGTAGAGATCGGATAGCAGTACCGCCGCTTGCAGTTCTAGTCGGGGCAGCGTCATCGCCTTTAGCGGGGTCATTCTGGAATTGGAGCACAGCAGGCGCGTTATCCGGGGGCCCTGGTCGTCCTCGAATGTCACGTAGACCACGCGGCCGTAAGCCTTTATGGATGCGTCGCAGAAGCCGTCGACACGTACAGTCGTCTGTCCACTGGGCGACGCCATTCGTGGGATGTGCAGTTTCCTCAAGAGTAGAAGTTGCGACCTGAACTCGTTCCACTGATGGATCGTCGCGGGTGACACGGAGTCATCCCATGCAAGATGTTCTTGCCAGAGATCTTGCATCATCACTTTCGCAGTGATGATCACTGGGGCAGGCCGCACTGGAGCGAGAAGCACTGGAGCAGACCGCACGGGGTTGTTAGTGTGTCCTTTGGTGCCGATCGTCCTTCTGTATTGCGATCCCGATACTCGTACACTGCTCCAGGTAGCCGCTGGGTAGGGCATCTACGTTGGTGGCGTTGGGCTTCAAGGTGGCAATTATTATCGGCGTTGGTTCTTCGTAGTCGCAGTCGCAGTCGCAGTCGCAGCGACGTGAGCCGCAAGGAGGGGTCCCGCGGGAAAAAAGGCAGCAGCATCAAGGGAGGCGTACACAACAGGTGACTTGTGAGCAGCGGCAGGGGCTCGAGCCCCCGAGGGCCGCAGCCAGACAGCAACAGCCATGGAGCGTGCAACTGGGACGCCGCCAGTTGCAGAGGCAGAAGAGCCTACAGCGTCAGGATGAGTAGTTTCACCAGCGGCAGTCACCTCGGGAGCAGAGGATCCAGTGCGGAGGCGATGGGCATCGGCGCGCGACGTGTGAAGAAGTGTCCCGGTGCTTGAAGTGCAACGGCCGCCACACCATAGCCGCTGCAGGGTGTCAGGGATTGCCTTCCATTCAGTGAGGAAATTCAGCTGAACCTGGCGCGACGCAGGACCGGCCAGGACCTGCTGATGCAGGTCTTGCAGCGCGGACCGGTCGAAGTGGCCCTGCTGTCCGTGGGTAATGGACCCCAGCGGAAGACCCGCGATCTTCGCAGGGGGCACGCCGCCCATCCAGCGTGTGGGGGCATTCCCGACAGAGGGCATGGCGGTGGCGGAGTTGGGCGGCATTACGTTCATCAGCTGCTACGTGCCACCCCGTCTGCCTCCGCAACGCAGCGTGTTTCGCAACCAGATGGACGCTATCCTGCTGGTGGCTTTCAGCCGGCAGGCGTGCAGCTCCGAGCGGCCCGGGTGCTGAGGTACCTGGGTGTCGTCCTCCAGGACCGCATGTCGTGGAATCGGTATGTGGAAAACAGAAACACCTCGGCGACAGGCGCGAAAGGGGGGGGGGCCCCCCCTTTGTGTTGTAGCACTATGTCTAGTGTATAAGTGTAATGTAATATTTAATACTTAAATATACTAAACAGCTTGAATGTTTAAAAAAAGTAGCTCATGATCCTCTACACCATCTTTGCCTGATGATACTATTGTCTCTAGTTTTTCTCTTTAATTTTTTTTATTATTCATAAAATTCCTCATTCATTAATGACTAAACTGTTTTAAATGTTTACTACGGTGTTTCAGCAATGGTCGTCATCAAGCCATGGATTTTAAAGAAGATCAAGTCATTTGTTGAGTCGCATCAATAAGTCTCAAGAATTTTTTTTTTAAATATATTATATCGGCTTCGATTCATAGTCCCGAATCCAGCATGAGATCAAACACTTTATTTCCGGACTTCAAAGTCACAAGTTCGACTATTTCTGCGCTGCCACACGGTGCATAACTATAACACGTAACACGTAACATAGTGTCAAATCTGGTATGCGCCCTGTATAACGTCGTGTTTTGCGCCCTGTATAACGTCGTGTTATAGGGTCTGCTGAGCCACAACGCTTTTGACGCCTGGTCGCTGTACTGTCAAAATAGTTATATGAGGCTGTTATATCTGCTGTCATGCACCGTGTGGCAGCGCAGTTTCGCTTCACTTCTTGAACGCAACTGAACTCTCTAACTGTCAATGTCTACTATGTTCGACGACCCAAATAACGTTTCCGATACAAGTCCTAACATGTTCTGATCGCTGCTTCGCGCATCTGTTGCTTGGTTTTCTGCTTCGCGCCCCTTTTGCACTCTGGCTCATAGAGTTTCATTCTTAACATGTTTTTTCCTTGATTTACGTTCTAACATCATTTTTGAATATTATTTTATAGTTTTATTTATTAATAATAATGTAAAATCGATACTTTCTAATTCTTTAGATACTTTCTTAAAAACAAAATTAGAAGCTCCTTTCTACATTTTTTATCGTGACTCAGTCCTTTAGCTATTGAGGTATCATTTAAGAAGGTACTACGCTCTTTGGACTCTATAACAGTTGCTGAAACATGAGGTTTAGGACTATTTGGTAAAGGCTGTTTATTAAGTAAAAGGAATATTACTTTTTCAGCTACCATTTCCTTTAGATGGCTTTTTAATTGCACTAAAAACTTACCTGTTTGTTTAAACTCTGGACTAGCTTTCTCTGAAGATTTGTATAAGGTCCGTGGTATTTTTGAAAAATTACCGTTCCTTAAATGCTGAGCTATAACTTTGCTCACTGGTGTTGAATCAAAGTTTAAATTTGTTATCGATATGCCAGACTTGATAGCTTTTTCGTTTAATACTTGCTCGAACTTTTCTGTAATATTAAGTGCATAAGCGTGTGTTTCTAGTAAGGATATAGGTTGATTTTCTGAAGGAATAAACCCTGTCTTGTAATTTTTCTAACATGCATGTCAAGTAATACTATTGTACCATTCACATCAACTTGTGCATCGATTTGCGTTATACTTGGTAATTCTTTGGCTGTAGAACTACCTGATCCTGTAGATTTTGAACAAAATAACCCATCTATAGAACGTTTTACCCAACCAAACAAATCATTTATCAACGAAGGTGTTCTTGCTGCACTACTTGTTCCATCATTACCCATCACAAAAGTGACATTATCTTTGGCAGCAAAAAATATAGGATCGTTGTTATTTACTGATACCTTATTTGTAATAGGAATCTCTTTTTTGTTAAAAGCACGAGGGCTGCGTTGATGTCTTTTAGCATTCTGGTGTTTATGTCTGCTCTGTTCATGTCTATGCTTGTGCCTATGTGCCATAGGTCAATCAGATAAGATAATAACTTCTGAACTGCGTTTTGTACGATTGAAAACGTCAGTATAGATTTGCTCTTTATGTTCTTTTCTCACTATATGTTTTCCAACATATAGTGAATACTACATGCTGCAGAATACATATCAATCTGTTAGTGAGGTGATAAGGAGTTACATACCTGTAACAAATAGATTAAAGAAAATGTCTTTCTTCATGCAATCATTGCCAGAGAATGAAACTGTTGTAATAGGAAGTGGAAGTCATGAAATTATCCATAACAATCCATTACATAAAAGTGATCTAGTTGGAAATGGTGGTGAAAATTTATATGTGACTGATGAAATGATGAAATGATTTATTGTTAAAAGGAAAGTTAAGTTGTTAAGTTTTATAAAGAACCTAAGATGGAAACACTACGATGGAACCTGCACATACAAATCCTTGGCAAATCCTTGACCAGCAACAATGAATCCTGCAGTAATAGCTACACCTTGATAATTTCAATTTAGAACATCAGCTAAAACATTCTTAGCCATCATTCCATGCATAGTCATACCTGAAACTCTTCCCATTGTATTCAGGTGATTCATGACTCTCTGATTATTGGAAAGGTTACTCACAAGGCCTTGAGAATTTCCTCCAATTTTAACCTCACTTGCTAATTGAATAAGCAGAGAACGTTTTTCCTCTGGTAGATTTTCAAGATGGACTTTTCTCTATCGATCTTAATCTAACTGATATCTCTTATTTCATCTTTTTCTTCGTTAAATTCATCTACATCATCCCAGGAGAATTCACATTCCTATGCTACTCTTTTTCTTCTACTATGACCACCTGAACTTGTACTTGGTAAACATTCTTGTACTGAGCCTGAAGCTTCTCCTTGATGTGTAGACTCAACTTCTTGTTGCCTATTGTAATGTTCAAATACACTTTATTCTCTTGATTTTTAGCTAAAAAAATGGATACCTGCCTTCTTTATCCTGTACATTAAAATCAACCTTCGTTTCGTCTACTAGATACTTTACGGTTTCCAAGTGACCATTCGTAGCAGCATACTGGAGAGGAGTCCTGCCTTCTTTATCCTGTCCATTAAAATCAGCCTTCTTTTCGTCTACTAGATACTTTACGGTTCCAAGTGACCATTCGTAGCAGCATACTGGAGAGGAGTCCTGCCTTCTTTATTCTGTACATTAAATTAACCTTCTTTTCGTCTACTAGATACTTTACGGTTTCCAAGTGACCATTCAAAGCAGCATCGTGGAGAGGAGTCCTGCCTTCTTTATCCTGTACATTAAAATCAACCTTCTTTTCGTCTACTAGATACTTTACGGTTTCTAAGTGACCTTTAGAAGCAGCGAAGTGGAGAGGAGTACTGCCTTCTTTATCCTGTACATTAAAATCAACCTTCTTTTCGTCTAGTAGATACTTTACGGTTTCCAAGTGACCATTCAAAGCAGCATCGTGGAGAGGCGTCCAGCCTTCTTTATCCTGTACATTAAAATCAGCCTTCTTTTCGTCTACTAGATACTTTACGCTTTCCAAGTGACCATTAGAAGCAGCGAAGTGGAGAGGAGTACTGCCTTCTTTATCCTGTACATTAAAATCAACCTTCTTTTCGTCTACTAGATACTTAACGATTTCCAAGTGACCGTTCAAAGCAGCATCATGGAGAGGAGTCCTGCCTTCTTTATCCTGTACATTAAAATCAGCCTTCTTTTCGTCTACTAGATACTTTACGGTTGCCAAGTGACCTTTAGAAGCCGCTAAGTGGAGAGGAGTACTGCCATCATTTTTAACTGCATTAAAATCAGCTTTCTTTTCGTCTATTAAATACTTTACGCTTTCCAAGTGACCGTTAGAAGCAGCGAAGTGGAAAGGAGTACTGCCTTCTTTATCCTGTACATTAAAATCAACATTCTTTTCGTCTACTAGATACTTTACGGTTTCCAAGTGACCATTCAAAGCAGCATCGTGGAGAGGAGTCTTGCCTTCTTTGTCATGTACATTAAAATCAGCCTTCTTTTCGTCTACAAGATACTTTACGGTTTCCAAGTGACCTTTAGAAGCAGCGAAGTGAAGAGGAGTACTGCCTTCTTTATCCTGTACATTAAAATCAACCTTCTTTTTGTCTACTAGATACTTTACGGTTTCCATGTGACCATTCGTAGCAGCATACTGGAGAGGAGTCCTGCCTTCTTTATCCTGTACATTAAAATTAACCTTCTTTTCGTCTACTAGATACTTTACGGTTTCCAAGTGACCATTCAAAGCAGCATCGTGGAGATGAGTCCTGCCTTCTTTATCCTGTACATTAAAATCAACCTTCTTTTCGTCTACTAGATACTTTACGGTTTCCAAGTGACCATTCGCAGCGGCATATTGGAGAGGAGTCCTGCCTTCTTTATCCTGCGCATTAAAATCAACATTTTTTTCGTCTCCTAGATACTGTACGGTTTCCAAGTAACCTTTAGAAGCAGCTAAGTGGAGAGTAGTACTGCCATCATTTTTCACTACATTAAAGTCAACCTTCTTTTCGTCTACTAGATACTTTAGGGTTTCCAAGTGACCATTCAAAGCAGCATCGTGGAGAGGAGTCGTGCCTTCTTTATCCTGTACGTTAAAATCAGCCTCCTTTTCGTCTACTAGATACTTTACGATTTCCAAGTGACCATTCAAAGCAGCATCTTGGAGAGGAGTCCTGCCTTCTTTATCCTGTACATTAAAATTAGCCTTCTTTTCGTCTACTAGATACTTTACGGTTTCCAAGTGACCATTCAAAGCAGCATCGTGGAGAGGAGTACTGCCATTATTTCTCACTGCATTAAAATCTGCCTTCTGTTCGTCCACTAGATACTTTACGGTTTCCAAGTGACCATTCCAAGCAGCTAAGTGGAGAGGAGTACTGCCATTATTGTTCACTGCATTGAAATCAGCCTTCATTTCGTCTACTAGGTACTTTACGGTTTCCAAGTGACCATTCCAAGCAGCAAAGTGGAGAGGAGTACTGCCTCCTTTATCCTGTACATTAAAATAAGCCTTCTTTTCGTCTGCAAGATACTTTACGGTTTCCAAGTGACCATTCCAAGCAGCTAAGTGGAGAGGAGTACTGCCATTATTTTTCACTGCATTAAAATCAGCCTTCTTTTCGTCTACTAGGTACTTTACGGTTTCCAAGTGACCATTCCAAGCAGAGAAGTGGAGAGGAGTACTGCCTTCTTTATCCTGTACATTAAAATAAGCCTTCTTTTCGTCTACAAGATACTTTACGGTTTCCAAGTGACCATACCAAGCAGCGAAGTGGAGAGGAATAGTGCCATCATTGTTCACTGCATTGAAATCAGCCTTCTTTTCGACTGCTAGATACTTTACGGTTTCCATGTGACCATTCAAAGCAGCTAAGTGGAGGGGAGTACTGCCATTATTTTTCACTGCATTAAAATCAACCTTCTTTTCGTCTACTAGATACTTTACGGTTTCCAAGTGACCATTTATAACAGCAAAGTGGAGAGGAGTACTGCCTTCTTTATCCTGTACATTAAAATCAACCTTCTTTTCGTCTACTAGATACTTAACGGTTTCCATGTGACCATTTAAAACAGCGAAGTGGAGAGGAGTCCAGCCTTCTTTATCCTGTACATTAAAATCAACCTTCTTTTCGTCTACTAGATACTTTACGGTTTCCAAGTGACCATTTAAAACAGCGAAGTGGAGAGAAGTCCAGCCTTCTTTATCCTGTACATTAAAATCAACCTTCTTTCCGTCTACTAGATATTTTACGGTTTCTAAGTGACCATTCGTAGCAGCATACTGGAGGGGAGTCCTGCCTTCTTTATCCTGTACATTAAAATCAACCTTCTTTTCGTCTACTAGATACTTTACGGTTGCCAAGTAACCTTTAGAAGCAGCTAAGTGGAGAGGAGTACTCCCATCATTTTTTACTGCATTAAAATCAGCTTTCTTTTCGTCCACTAGATACTTTACGGTTTCCAAGTGACCATTCAAAGCAGCGAAGTGGAGAGGAGTGCTGCCCTTATTATTTTTAGCATTAATGACTTCGCTTAGTTTATTTGATCGATTTTTCTCTATGTTTGTTAATATAGCTTCAACTGTTTGTTTTTTACCACCTCTAGCAAGCAAATGTAGTGGAGTATCATTATCTTCAGCATAGATAGAATTGTAAAATTTTTTAATTAATTTATCATACTCCCTTGCATGGCCCCAGATAGACGTAATATGATTTGTATCTTCGTTAAGTAAATTAGCACTTGTTACTAATTCTAAAGCATTTCTTAAAACTTCTTCTTCCTTTCCTTTCAAATTCAATTCCAATCTTATTACTACTTGTACTAATCTATGAACACTTGATATTCCCGACTTTAGCTTGATCATTGAATACATTTCAAGTAGCTTAACGGCGTCCCGTAACTTATTTTGATCTCTTTCTAAACTTGAAAAAAATCTTTCTATGGGAATTTTATCAGGATCAAGATAAGCAATAATATTCAATATTTCTATCGCTTTCTTACCACTCTCTCCTTTTTGCTCTATGTTTCTAAGTGTTACTTGCCAGGTTGTGTACACTGGTTTAAAATAACGTTCATTTACTTGCTCTGCGTTAAGTAAACCTGTTTTTTTTACCTCTTTCTCATATTCTTCTAAATAGTCGTTAACGTAAAATCTTTCATTTCCAAACAATTTTATCTTTTCACTTTCCTGGTTTATATATTTGGTTGCTTGCCGTAAAGCTAGTGGAAACCCTTGTAGTTTTTCTGCTAATTTCTCAATTGCTTCGTCTTGCGAATCATCATTTATGCGTAATGCTTTCTTTATGAATTCTGTAGCTTCCTCTAGAGTAAAATTATTCAATGATACTACCTCTATTTTTCCCTCTTCACCTACCTCCCAATTTTTAGTACGAGAAGTAATTAGTATATAAGGTTTGTTACCAGGAAATACAGATAATTGTAAAATTTCATTGAATTCCTTATATTCTTCAGCGTTATCAAAAATAAACAGACTTTTCGTATCCTTAAAATGTTTATATACGTCTTTAACGATAGATTTAATATCTCTTTCCTGCTCTTGTTTGTTTGTTTTTTGCTGTTCACTCTGTAGTTCACCATTTAGGTTTCTAACTGTAGATAAAATTACTTCCCAAACATCGATGTTTAACTCTTTAGCTAATTCTTGAAACGATTTCTTTAGACTTTCTTCTGTTTCAGCGTTTATCCATATAAGATTCTCATCATAAGCTTTACTGTGCTCATAAGCGTACTTTCTAGCTAATTCACTTTTACCTATCCCTCCTAAACCACTAATACAGGCTATTTTTGATATTGCTACTTGCCCACTGTCACTTTGTAATGCATCATGCAAAGCTTTTAACTCTTCATCTCTTCCAGTAAATGATTTGACTGGTTCTTTCATATCAAACCAAACTTTCACTTTGGCACTAAATTTTTGACTATTTGTTCCTAAACGCTCGTTTAAATCTCCTACTTCCATTGTTCCAACTATATCTTTATCATTAATTTTTTTTAATATCCTTTCTTTTTCGTGTTCTAGCTCTTCTGAATTTAAAGTATATCTATGTTCTTCTGATGGTTTCTCCTTACATTCTATGTAATTTTCCATATTATCCCATTCAAAAGGAAGACGATAACCATATTTTTCAGGATTACCTCCATCTTTTTTTCTGTAGTATTTGTCACAATCACCGGTGTCATTAATTGTTACTAAACCTACTCCCTCATACAAATTCGCAGTATTCCATTTCTCTTTTCCATTTTTTACTGTGTGCCCAGGTTTAGGTATATGGTTTTTCATTTTTTCTGGTATATATTCAATAATTTTATCTAATTTAACAAAATGAACAAGTGAAGCACCCAATCCTTTATTTGACTTACCTAAAAAAACACCTTTAGTTATCAATTGACATAGTTTTTTAATATTTTCCCTTCTCTCCGTATTTTCCGTAGGATTTTTCTCCGTATAGTCATCTATATAATTTATTGCTCTGACCATAGCATCTACTGCTAACTTTTCAATTCCCCTTCCCACACTTCCGTCAGCATCAGTAACTGTAATAAATTGACTTTCAAAGCTACGAAAAATATCACTACCAGCTTCAACCAATGTACTCCTAATAATACCTTTCTCTATCATTTCAAATACCGCGATAATCCTCTTAGATTTTTCTCTACGACCTTTAGCAATCGCAAAATCAATAGAAAGGCTAGCAGCTTTTCTTCCTACTGTTGATCCACCTCCCGCTGCTCCTGGTATACCTGATGCCAATCCAAGTGCTGTTCCTATTCCTGCGCCTACTGGTGCTGCTACTTTCCCTCCTATTTTACTTGTTTTTGGTGTTCCTCCTACAGCCGCCTCTTTTCTATACTCATTTAAATTTTCTTCAAATTTCTTAACAAAAACCGTTATAAATTCTCCTCGCAGTTCGTCTACCATCTTACTTTTTTCATGATTAGAAGATCCAGGTTGCTGAACATCCGATCTTGTAAACCTTTTATGTTTCTTTTCTTGATTAAATAAAAGCTCTTGATCGGCCTGCATCTTGATCGGAAATGTATCTTCTGTAGAGCGCTTTAAACCTTCATTGTATCCATTTTGTTGCCAGGCTTTAGTTATTTGCTCTGTCTGCTTTTCTTTTCTTACTTGTTCAACTGGAAGTAATCAACTGGATGCTGTGTTTTAAGCATAATTTGTTGTTAATATCAAACCTAAGTATAATATCATACTAAGCTTGATATCAGAAATCATCTTAATAATTAATTTGTGTTTTTGAATTACAAATCAGTGCTAATAAAAAAGCATCTATTTACTACTTGACTTTTTAGATTATTGTTTTGTAAATTTATTTTACTAAAATTAACTTTATTTTTTTCTCATTTCTCAAGAGGGTATGAACCATTATGTAAATAAGTATTACCAAAAACACCTTTAATACAGCCAGTTTCAGCTATTTTACATAACATTTGTGAGAGCAAGTTTTTTTAGTATGGTAACCTCCACTGTTTTATGAACTCATCTCTACCAAATCTGGTATAGGCACTAAACCTGCCCCATTGGCTTACTTTTCCCCAACATACCATAGGACATTGTATAGGTAATTACTTTACATAATTTATTAATATTGCTTTCACAATGTCATGTTTATGGAAAATTTTCTCAGAAAGGTGGGGTGTTAACTTTGCAAAACTGATACCCTAGTCACGGGGAGCCATGTCATCTTACTCACCGCCGGTATCACTTGTTGGGGCGGCGCGCGCGGTTTTGAATGCGCACTTACTTTATATCGCGGAGAGCTTCGGGCGGACTCTATGGTTGACTATGGAAAACTCTAACACGAAGTTATCGGTTTCATCTCCGCCTTCATACTGATTGATTTCTGAGGCGGTTCACGCTTTATTTATACTTGTGTGGCAAACATTTGCACCAATGTACACATACATAAGATAAGCCGTTCTGTTTTTCACCAATTTCAGGCCTCGACCAGAATTTTAGTATAATTCAATCTTCGCTTGGTCTCTTCACAATCGGCTCTTATCTTTTTGCCTCTTCACAATCTACTGCTCACTTCTTATCTCCATGCGGTATGGCTGCACCTTTGCTCCTCGCGGTCTTGGCACTCAGGCATGAGACCGAATGGCGAGTAATCGTTTTAATCCCTGAGTGCCAGACGCAATCTCTAAACGTATTTCTGTAACGCATACCTAAAGGCCTTTTTGGGTTAACCGTTCCTAAACCGAAACAAATATAAGCAAATGGTTGGAATGAGCCGAGCCGAAACCGAAAATAAGCAAATGATTGGAATGAGGTCTTGCATCCCGAACAGCGACCACATAAATCGATAACCTATCTAAATGTTTGCAAGCACAGGTATGAAGTGTCGCGATGCGCAACAATGCATGCGCTTGCTAAAACCGATGCGCGGTTCATACTAGGGCAAGTGTCGCTCGACAAGCGGGCCACCAAGGCACCGAAAAATGATGACCAAGTATTAAGGGTTCAATACGAAAGAACAAGTAGAAAGCGGCAAAATTCCCTTAAGCGGCGCACGACAACGAGTCGCTTCATGCTCGCTCATTCAACCATAGGTTAAGAACAA